>NC_060274.1:120551242-120562090 GCF_021613505.1 Equus quagga | reverse complement strand
GTTTGATGTCTCAGCCTTGGGCTCAAACCACCCATTGTGAGAAAAAGATCCAGGGCCCCAGGGAGAAAATGGAATCGTGTGTTGTGTGTGTGTGTGTGTGTGTGTGTGTGTGTGTGTGTATGCACTGATGGAAGAGTGCTCACTGGGGGGGGATTATTATTTCAGAAAAGGAAGAAATATGCAAAGGATGTTCCATCTCAGATGAGATAATTGCTTCCACATAATTCTTTGGGATGGAAGTCCACTAGAACGTAGTGTAGTTAGCCCTATGAAGGGCAGAACACAGAAACTGTACCCACTCACGGCCTCATCTCCACCAGCCCCCAATTGTCCAGAATTCCTGAGATAATGCTCAACCATGACATTGACCCACCTATCATGTATTCCCCTCCAAGGAGGCCAGAGATTGACCAAACCATCCCTAAGCAGCCCCAAAGCCAAGATACTCTCCCAGGCAGATTTTTCACCCCCTTGGCTTTGGGACATTTTTCTATTGCTTACACAGTAGGAAGGGGGAAGACATCAGAAGCATGATTTTCTTTTCCTATAGCAATGTCCTGCAATTCCCATCTCTCGCCGTTTCTCTTTTATATGGTTTATCCAACCATCCACCAAGCCATAGGAAGTGCGAAAAGCTCAGAATCTGCTTACAGTCAAAACAGCCTAAGGAAAATGTAGGCAGAGTTTACATCAGTTGAGATAAATTACAGCTGCCTCATCTTTACTCAGCAGAACCTGGAAGCAGTAGCCAGTCACTGGTGTACTCCGTGATTTTAGTCTCCCATCAGCGTGATTTGGTGTCCTATTTTTTTCTGCTTAGGACATCTCTATTGCTTTAACTCTCTTTTTCTAGCCTTCTTCTAAATCTGTGAGAAAAAATCTTTTTTCTGCCAGAGCTGCAAATCCATCTGTGAACTCTGCCCTTGGACTTTTCCTCAAACTTTTGAGCAGCATCTCTTCAGATTCTGGGCACTCAGAACAGCACTTATGTTCTCTTTGCCAAGCATCCTACCTTGGTCAGCACACACCAGAATCTCTGGTGGGTTTTCTCCCTTTCTTCTCCCGTCCTGTCTTCTGTGTTTTTCTTGCAGGAGGATTATCACAGCACCTCTACTTCACTCAGCTATTCTAGTGTTCTTGGTGATTACTTTCTAAATCCAGTTTCTTTAAACAGTCCTCACCCCTCCGACTTCTCCCCCTCAGTCTGTCTACCACCATTCCTTCAGTCTCAGATGGGCCACTCATAGCTTCTGGACACACATAACATATGTTACAAAACTGCTTACAAAGGATTTGGGGGTTCAAAGCCACCCTCTATTTTTGTTACACTTTATTGTTTGAACTTTAAAGTGATGATGGTTGTGTCCATCACTATATTTAACATGAACTTAACCTAGTATTTGCATTTACAGCAGGAAAAACTTATTTTTCCTATAAATTGGGAAAAAGGATAAGAAGTCTAGAAAAAGAGAGTGGCAAATATCTCACAGAAGCATGACTGTTATATTTCCTTTAAATTCTGCCTTCAGATCTTTTCTTCCAAAGCTTAGAGACATGTTCATGAAACTCCATCCTGGGATCAATCTTTGAGACAGAGGTACTGTGCCTTTTTTTCTCCCAAAATTTTTATGTAAATTCATTATGCAAATAGAAATTCACCCAGTGTGGGATACTTGCCTCACAGGTATATGGGGAACAAACTCTGTAAACCAGATCTTTGAATGGGAAGATCTATTCCATATCAGATGATGGAGAGTTAAAAAAACAAAAAGATGATTAAGAGATCAAGATAAGAGAAACCAAATGGAAAGTGGGAGAGGTTTGAATAGAGGATGGAGAATGAAGAAGAAAAGTCATGGAGAATGGGAAGCCTGGTAGGGAATTCTAATTATCAACAGTCGATGTCAAAGTATGTTCTAATGAAATGCACTTGTTGTTGTAACACAACAAGTTCACTGTTACAGGCAACTCAAAACCATCTCATTGCCTGTGCATAGGATGTGATATCTAAGTGTAACCATACTGTATCTTCTGGATATGTACACAATCTAACAATGGGAAAGGAGGAGTTTCCTCTTTCATTCCTCCAGGAAGATCCAAGGAATCCTGGAATAAGGGAGGAAATATATCAACAGGGATGTAATTGAGGAAAGTTGGAGAAAGAGAAAATGGAGAAAGAGAATTAAGTAGCATGATGGAAAATACGCTCTGTTTTTGTGATATAATGGAGTTGGACATCCCTACATGACCTCTCAGTGGTTATCCCCAATTCTTGGCGTAGGGCTGAGCGTAGTCTACAATCCTTGTTGGGAGGGTCACAAGCACAGAGCGGCTTTTCTGTGGATATGTCTCAGGTCTTGCCTTCACTCTATACCACAGGTCATCTTTCCATTATTGCCTTAGCCCTCATGTCTACACATTCCCTTTCAAAAAATGTTATTAAACTCCCCTTTTGTTGCATGAGCTCAGAGAAATGTATTCCTGTCTCTCCTTAGTTATGTTCTGATTTCTAACACTTGGGAAGTTAAGGAATAATTGGGGAATTCCTTTCAAAAGCTGCAACACTGGGCATCTGTTTCTTCTCCTTGGGCCTTACCTGCGTAGCAGTTAGTCCAAATAATAAAAGTTAACAAACTGCTTCAATGACAGAGGAGTTTAGTTGAATACGAGGAGATCTGGGGACAAAGAATAAGCTCAGCTTAGTCCTTGAATCCAATGAGACTTGCCTCAGAATTCAGTGGTTAAGACTTTTGTGGTTCCAGCCACTCTTCTCTCCCATCTTCCCAAGACAGACAGCCTCCCTTCATTCAGGTCTCTACTGAATCACTTTCTTCCTGACGACCCACATTACTCTCCACCCCTTAGTTGGCTTTATTTTCACTCTATTTCTTCTTACTATCTGAAATTCTATTATACATTTGATTATTTGCTTGATACCTGTGACCCTCACTAGATTGCTGGCTCTATGCAGGCAGGAGTTTGTGTTTTTCACTGACCTGTGTCTGATACCTAAAATAGTACCTGGTTCATGGTCCAGCTCGACAATTCTTTGTTAATTGAAAGAATGCACCTGGCTACCCTTTATAATGATTTTATGAGACTCTTTTTCTGTTTACTATGCTCTAGTTTTAACCTTTGATTTCAGATAAAAATATTTTAAAATTGTATACATAGTATGAAATGAATAAAACTCATAGTTGGGCCTTTTCTTTCCTTTCAGCACACCTTTAATCTGATGTCTTCTTCCTTTTCTACCTCTTTTGATGGATTTTCCTAAAAAAGACCTCTCTACTCTCAAATTATTTCTAGCTTATCTATTCCTTGTTAGATAATGCAGTTCAGAATTTTAAAAATTGTATTTAATTTTGTCCCTTTTCTCTTATATTTGAAGTTGCAACCAGCCAGCTTAAGTTCAGTGGGCTTTGGATTGAGTCTAAAGATGCTCCACTCTTAATACATCTAATGAACCAACTTTGTTTTATTTGATTACATTTATGAGGCATACTGTTTTCTTTATTACAGGAATCATAAATTTTCAGTTTTCCATTTTCACTTTGTAATATTTTCCATTAAAATGCTTAAATAATTGTAGAGACAAAACTGATCTGTTAGGTGGCAGGGGATGCTATGTTGGATACTTGAAATGTCCATAGACAAGCAGATATATGCATTTGCCATGTGAAAGGTGAATTAGGTATGTCAGTGTAGAGTATGTAAGGTCAGGTGCTACAAATACCTAAAGTACACAGATCAAAGATCATCTGTACAGGAGTGACATCAGCATCATGGTGGAGTGAGTTTTTCCCTCTCTCTCTCCCCTCTAAATTACAACTAAACAGACATCCATTAATCAACAGAGGATTCCCCCTACAGCACAACAGGATGCATGAGAGATCCATGCAGGTATACATGTGAAGGTGGGTGGACTGGATCTCTGGGAGGCAGTGAAACTAGAGGAGTGGCCCCCTTCCTCTCCCTGGTGGATCCTCCCATTGCAACCAGTGCCACAGTGAGTCGGGGTGGTGGCAGCCCAGCCACCAAGCAAATACTTGCAGAGTGGCAGTAGCCAAGTCCACAGGAGCACCCACCCTGTCTTGGCAGCCTCACCCACACGAACACTCCCTACTGAGTAGTTGTGGCTCAGACCACATGAAGGCACCCTGCCCATTGGCTGTGGTCTGGCCTGCTTGAATGCAGAATGACAAAGAACCACAACTACAAACAGATTGGGGGCAGTGGGAGAACAAACAGCCCCTGTCCACCTCCCCCACCAATGACAGCTGGAACTTGCAATGAGAAGCAACAGGAACCACAGCAGAACTGGTGACCCAGCCTGCAGTGTTGGTAACTATGACGTGAGCTCCACCAGCAGTGGGGAATATATATCCCTAAGTGCCCAGGCCCAGACCAGTGAAAGTGACACCAGTGGACCCAGCATCCCTGGCAGGGGTGCAGCCTACACCCAAGACAACCTGGGAAGAGCAGCACATGGGGTGCATGGGACAGCAGTGTCTGCGTTTGCAGACAGCCAGTGGAGCACCACAAGACCCAGGTGACCAGAACCAAAGTAACCAAATCTGTACTCAAATAAGAAAAAGTGATTACTACCACAAATATACTGACAGAGGACCAATTCATCAAACACCCTGAAGAATTACAGTAACACTGCAGAACAGAAGATAAATGACAACTTTCCAGAAACCAAACCTGAAGTCACAGAATACTACAGTCTAACTGATAGAGAATTCAAAAAAGCTATCATAAAGAAACTCAATGAGTTATAAGAAAACTCAGAAAGACAGTACAATGAGCTCAGGAATGAAATGAATGAGCAGAAGAAATACTACCCCAATGAGATTGAAGCTCTACCAAAATACCAAAGAGAAATTCTGGATAAGAAAAACACAATTAAGGAGATAAATGATAATGTAGAAAGCATAAAAATTAGAGTAAACCTTATGGAGGAGAGAATCAGTCACCTAAAAGATAGAAACCTACAAATGATTCAGGTGGAAGAGGAGAGAAAACTAAGTTTCAAAAAAAAATGAAGAAATTTTTCAAGAAATATCCAATTCAATTGTGAAAAGTAATGAAGGTTATAGGTATCTCAGAGTGAGAAGAGATGGAGAAAGGAGCAGAGAGCTTGTTCAAAGAAATGATAGCTAAGAACTTACCAAACCTGGGGAAAAAACTGGACATACAAGTACATAAAACTAATAGAACTCTTAATTACATCCATGAAAAAAGACCTTCACCAAGGTTTATAATATCAAAACTATTAAAAGTCAATGACAAAGAAAAAATATTAAGGGCAGTAAGAGAGAAGAAAATAACCTACAATGGAACCCCCATCAGGATTTCAGGGGATTTCTCAGCAGAAACATTACAGGCTAGGAGAGAATGGAGTGATATATCAAATGATATATAAAAATACTGAAAGAAAAAACTATCAGCCAAGAATACTGCATCCCAGTGAAATTATCCTTCAGATATTACAGAGAAGTAAAAACTTTCCTAGACAAATGAGCTTAAAGAGTTCATCACCACTAGATGTGCCTTACAAGAAATGATGAAGAGAGCCCTCTTACCTAAAACAAAAAGGGAAAGGTTTACAAAGCTTTGAGCAAGCAGATACAAAGACAGACAAAATCAGAAAATATCAGCTCTATGTCACAATAGGTTAGCAAATGCTAAATTATAAAATAAAAAATAAAGGGAAAGAAAGCATCAATAATAAGTATAACTACTTCAGTTTGGTCACAAACTCACAATACATAAGTGAATAATTTGTAACACATGAAAACATAGCAGGGGACAAGGAAAAGGGTGGAATATGCACAGGCTAATGGAGATAAGAGGCTGTCAGAAAAACGGCTTTCTCATCTATGAGATCTTGTATACAAACCTCTTGGTAATCACAAGACAAAAAATCTGAGCAGAGTCACAAATCATAAATAATAGAAAACTGAGAAAGCCATCACAGAAAACCACCAAACTGAAATGGCAGATAGAAATACAAGGAAAAAGAAACAATAGAAATATAGAACAACCAGAAAGCAAAAGATAAAAACTGCAGTATTAACCCCTTATATGTCAAGAATCACTCTAAATGTAAATGAATTGAATTCACCAGTCAAAAGACACAGAGTGGCTGGACGGATAAAAAAACAAGACCCAACAATATGCTGCCTTCAGGAAACACATCTCAGCTCTAAAGAAAAACATAGGCTCAGAATGAAGGGATGGAAGATGATACTTTAAGCAAAAGGGCAAGCAAAAGAAAGCAGATGTAGCCATACTTGTATCAGGTGAAATAGACTTCAAGATGAAAAAGATAATAAGAAACAAAGATGGGTGTTGCATAATGATAAAAGGACACTTGACCAAGAAGATTTAACACTTACTAATATATATGCACCTAACACAGGAGCACCAAAGTATGTAAAGCAACTCTTAACATAACTAAAGGGAGAATTATCAGAAACACAATAGTAGGAGGGGACCTTTACACCCTACTTACATCAATGGATAGATCATCCAGAGAGAAAGTCTAGAAGGAAACAGTGGCCTTAAAGGAAAACACTAGACTAGATGGACTTAATAGACCTATATAGTAGCTTCCAACCAAAAACAGCAGAAGACACATTCTTCTCAAGTGTACATGAAACTTCTCAAAGATAGACCATATGTTGGGAAACAAAACAAGCCTTAATAAATTTAAGAAGATTGCTATCATATCAACCATCTTTTCTGACCACAATGCTATGAAACTAGAAATCAGCTACAAGGAAAAAGCTGGGAAAGTCACAAATATTTCAAGACTAAGTAACATGCTACTGAACAAGTGTTTGATCAATGAGAAATAAAAAATATCTAGAGACAAATGAAAATAAAAATACAACTTACCAAAACTTATGGGATGCAGCAAAAGAGATGGTAAGAGGGAAATTTGTAGCAATACAGGCCTATGTCAACAAACAAGAAAAATCTCTAATACGTAAGCTTGTCCTATACATAAAAGAACTGGAAAAAGAAGA
This sequence comes from Equus quagga, assembly GCF_021613505.1. Taxonomy (NCBI): domain Eukaryota; kingdom Metazoa; phylum Chordata; class Mammalia; order Perissodactyla; family Equidae; genus Equus; species Equus quagga. The sequence continues at coordinate 120,555,053 of NC_060274.1, read as the reverse complement.
ACAAACAAAGCCCAAAGTCAGTAGAAAGAAAGAAATAATAAAAATCAAAGCAGAAATAAATGAAATAGAGACTAAAAAAACAATAAAAGGAATCAATGAAACTAAGAGCTGGTTCTTAGAGAAGATAAACAAAATTGACAAACCCTTAGACAGACACCCTAAGAAAAAAAGAAAAAAAGATTCAAATAAATAAAATGAGAAATTAAAGAGGAGAAATTACAACAAACACCACAGAACTACAAAGCATTCTAAGAGAATACTATGAACAGCTATATGCCAACAAACTGGATAACTTAGAAGAAATGGATAAAATCTTAGACTCATACAACCTCCCAACACTGAATCAAGAAGAAATAAAGAATGTGAATAGACCAATCACAAGTAAAGAGATTGAAACAGAAATCAACAGCCTCCCAAAAAACAAAAATCCAGGACTAGACAGTGTTTTTGATGAATTCTGCCAAACATTCAAAGAAAATTTAATTCCTATCCTTCTCAAACTTTCCTGAAAAATTGAAGAGGATGAGATGATTCCAATTTCTTTTTATGAAACCAACATTACTCTGATACCAAAACCAGACAAAGACAACACAAAAAAGGAAAATTACAGGCCAATATTGCTGATAACATAGATGAAAAATCTTCAACAAAATATTAGCAAATCGAATACAACAATACATTAAAAGGACCATACACCATGATCAAGTGGGATTTATTCCAGTGATGCAGGGTTGGTTCCACACTCACAAATCAATCAATGTGATACACCACATTGATAAAATGAAGAAAAAAATCACATGATCATCTCAATAGATGCTGAGAAATCATTTGACAGGATCCAACATCTGCTTTTGATAAAAACTCTAAACAAAATGGGTATAGAAGGAGAGTATCTCAACATAATAAAGGCCATATATAACAAACCCAGAACCAGCATCATACTCAATGGCAAAAAACTGAAAGCCCTTCATCTGTGAACAGGAACAAGACAAGGCTGCCCACTCTTGCCACTCTTATTCAACATAGTACAAGTTTTGGCAATAGCATTTATGCAAGAAAAAGAGATAACAGTGATCAAAATTGGAAAGAAAGAAGTTAAACTCTCACTGTTTGTGAATGACAGGATTCTATATATAGAATGCCCTAAAGAACACATTAAAAAACTATTAGAGTAGTCAATAACTACAGCAAAGTTTCAAGATGCAACATCAATGTACAAAAATCAGTTGCATTTCTATACACTAATAACAAATTAGCAGAAATAGAAGTCAAGAATACAATACCATTTATAATTGCAAAAAAAAGAATAAAATAGATAGAAATAAAATTAATGAATGAGGTGAAAGACTTATAAACCAAAAACTATGAGACATTATTGGAAGAAATTGAAGAAGACATAAGGAAAAGGAAAGATAGTCCACGGTCATGGATTGGAACAGTAAAAATGGTTAAAATGTCCGTATTACCCAAAGAAATCTACAGATTCAACACAATCCTAATCAGAATCCCAATGACATTCTTCACTGAAATAGAACAAAGAATCCTAAAATTTATATGGAACAACAAAAGACGCTGAACAGCCAAAGCTATGCTGAGAAAAAAGAACAAAGCTGGAAGTCTCACACTCCTTGACTTCAAAATATAGTAGGAAGCTATAGTAATCAAAACAACATAGGACTTGTACAAAAACAAACACATAGATCAATGAAACAGAACTGAGAGCCCAGAAATAAAACCACATGTCTGTGGACAGCTAATCTTTGACAAAGGAGCCAAAAACATACAGTGGAGAAAGGAAAGTCTCCTCAATAAACCGTGTTGGGAAAACTGGACAGCTACATGCAAAAGAATGAAAGTAGGCCATTATCTTACATAATACACAAAAATTAAGGCAAAATGGAGTAAAGACTTGAATTTAAGACCTAAAACCATAAAACTCCTAGAAGAAAATACAGGCAGTACACTCTTTGACATTGGTCTTAGCACTATCTTTTCGAATACCATCTCTTTTCAGACAAAGGAAACAAAAGAAAAAATAAACAAATGGGGCTACATCAGACTAAAAAGCTTCTGTAAGGCAAAGGGAACCAGGAACAAAATGAAAAGACAACTGGGAGTAAATATTTGCAAATCATATATCCTACAAGGGGCTAATTTCCAAACTATACAAAGAACTCACACGACTCAACAACAAAAAAATTGCAACCGTATCAAAAAATGGGTAGAGGATATGCACAGATATTTTTCCAAACAAGACATATACAGGTGGCCAACAGGCACATGAAAAGATGTTCAATGTCACTAATTATCGGGGAAATGTAAATCAGAACTACAACGAGATAGCACCTTACACCTGTCAGAATAGCTATAATGAACAAGACAATAAATAGCAAATGTTGGAGAGGATGCGGAGAAAAGGAAACCCTCGTACACTGCAGCTGAGAATGCAAACTGATGCAGCCACTATGGAAAACAGTACGGAGAGTTCTCAAAAAATTAAAAATAGAAATGCCATGTGATCCAGCTACTACTGGGTATTTATCCAAAGAACATGAAATCAACAATTCAAAGAGATTTATGCATCCCTATGTTCATTGCAGCATTATTCACAATAGCCAATACACGGAAGAAACCAAGTGCCTATCAATGGATAATAGATAAAGAGGATGTGATATATATATATATACACAGAAAGTCTCAATGCTAGGTTATTAGTGATTCCTTTTTTTCTAAAAGACATGTTTTTACTACTTTGGCATCTCTCTAATTCCTAGTTTATAGGAATAATAGAGAGTTGGACCCTGTTTTTCCCTCCAGGGGAAACAGAGATAAGGAGAATTTTTAGCTCCTTGTCTTTGCTCCTGCATTGTCTGTGTCTAAAGCAACTGGTGCCAAAGTCCTTGCCCCCACTCTCCTTCTCCTCACGCCAGAGCCCAGATCTCAGGGCTGTGATGGCTACACTGAGCTCCATGCCTACAGGACACCGGAGAGAGTGAAAGAGCAGTCCCAGTTCCCAGGAGGCCCATGTAGACTATGAGTTGCCTGCCTGCTCCCTGGAGCACACATTTCCCAAAATGAAGATGATGCTGGGATGTGCCCAAGTCCCCAGTGGAGGCAACTGCTCCCCAGGAACCACTGTTGTGCTCCTAGTCAGCCCTGCTGGAGCACACTGTCAGTGCTGAGAAGAGCTGGAGGCTTCCAATTTTTCCATGCATTTTGGTTTCAGATCTTCCATCAGGAGGTGCTGAGTAGCAGGCGGAAGGGGATTCAGAGAGAAGGACCAAGGCAGGGTGAAGCGTCTCCTTCCTGGGGTTGTGTTCTGTTTGCTGCAGACTGCCCCAGGGATCCCTGGTTTGGGAACTGTGCCTGCAGGGAGTTTGAAACTGACCACTTTGCTCCATTCAACCCATTGCACTTGCCTGTTGTCCACTGGATGAAGGCTACCACCACTGAGTCCTGCATTTGGACCTGGGTGGCAATTTGGAGGCTAACATCCGTGAGTCCCTTACCTTCCACTCAGTCTCTGTCATGCCCCCTTCATTGCCTGCATAGCACTTATCAGTTTGTCATTTTCAACTTATTTACTGTCTCTTTTTCCAACTTGACTGTAAGGCCTGGGACTATTTTCCTCACTACTGTGTTCCTTGAGCACCAATAGTATCTGGCAATATCAGTCAAATTTTTATGAATGAATGAATGATTCTAGTTGCCTGTGTCCTCTTGCTCACTATGCTATTACTTATTTTGGGGGCAGCAATGAATCACATCATGATAGGATTTCACTCTCTGCATCGGTCTCATCTTGCTTTCC
>NC_060274.1:120547347-120549979 GCF_021613505.1 Equus quagga | reverse complement strand
ACAAGAGACAGAGTTGGAGAGGCAGAGATAGTGACACAGAGCTAGAGGGAGAGAGAGAACCAGTGGCCATGAAACCAAGATAGAGACAGAGAAAGAGAACAGGGAGAGAAAGACAAATAGGTGGTCAGTGATAAACAGAAGGACAGAGAGAGAGATACAGAGTGATAACAACATGGGGATATGAGAATCATAGAGAAACAGAGTTAGGGAGTCATAGAAGTAAAAGCATAGAAAGCCATTGATAAGGAGAGAGAAAAACAGAGAGGAGCAGATTAAGGGAGACAACACAGCCATAGACATTAATATTTAGGGAGAGGGCAAGAAACAAAAGAGAAATGGAGAGGCAAGAGAAGGAGACCAAATCTGTGAGAGGGAGAAACAGAGAAAGATAGGGAGGGGAGGGAACATGGAAAGAAAGGGTGAGAATTAGAGTAAGTCACCCAGAAGCCCTCGAGTGTTGGTGCTGGGGGGTCTATGTCGTGACCAAGAGGCTGTGCACCAAAATCCCTTTTAAAGGGTCTGTTCAGGTCTTTCTGGGCTGTCCCTCTGTTGAGAACCCTCCCTCTTTCACATTTCTCCAGTTCTGATCATAAAACTAATGGAAAGTCATAGCTTTGAGTCAATAAATGAGCTTCCTTTAGGGAGGCCCTCTGGTATGTGTTTGCAAAGACAGAGAGCAGAAAGGACACAGAAGGTCATGGAGATAAGCCTGAGAACCAGGTGGCTGCCCTGCCAGCTACTAGAGGGCACTAGTGGTCTACCTAATGGCCCTGCTCTGCCTCCACAGGCCTCCCCTGCACCTCCCCGACTCTCCTCGCTCGCACCGAAGCCTGGGCCTGAGCTATGGACCTGGGTTTGAATTCTGGTCTGACACTTGCTTATGGAACACACATGTACTCCTCCCTTAACTTAGCATTTCTGAACCTCAGTTTACTCAGCTCTAGAATGAAGATAACAAGAGAACCAGCTTCAAGGGCTGTTACAAAGATTAAAGAGTAAAAAATTTAGTATAGGGAGCAGCACAAAATCTTGTGCTCAACAAACAGCTGTGGTCATTGTCGTCACTGTTTTTATATGGCCACCACCGACCTCAAAGTTTCTTGGCCCATCACCTCTCCACCTTCTTTAGGGCCAACATGTTTGTGAAGGGTGTGTGTGTGTGTGTGTGTGTGTGTGAATCTTTCTACTCTTTATGCTTTTCCTTAGGATTTAAGGTCACTAAAAGGATACTTTAAAAAACTTCCCATTTTTGTTAAAAAAAATAAAAATTATAATACAAACTATCAGGAAAGAGCAAAGGTGCATATAGATATACTCTGCTCCTCTCTGGCCCTATAAAAGCTTCATCTGAGGCTGTGTTTTGGCCGTCAGCAAAGGCATTCCAATTGAAGGAAGAGGGTTTGTCCCTCCATCTACTTTGTACCCATCCTACTGAAAAACCTTAACAGTAGGGCTAAACCTACACCCAGTGCTGAGAAATTCAACCTCATTCCTTATGCCTGTGCTTCACAAAGGCCTGACCCATGTACAAACCTAAGCCACTCACCTTAGCCTCTTAGCACAGTGCCTTCTCGAGCTGTTCACATTAAGAAATTCATATCTAGAGATTCCTGCCTATTGGGTCCACTCTGTGACATGAATGAAAAGAGATAGGTGGTCCATTGCCCCTGGTTGTATGGTCCAGCAGTGGAGGACAGGGGCTTCGGCACAGCTAAAATAGGGTGGCACTGCTTAGTGGCTTCACAAACTACAACATCTCCAATCCTTATGCCAATTTCCTAATTAAAGGCTCACCTTGTGTCACCACAAAGCGTGGCAACATTGATGTGGGGCCGGAACACGGGAAAGAAGTCCTTCTGGAGACCAGAGGGGAAAGGTGCTGTTTGTGTCTCTTCTCTCCCAAGGATGAGCATTCGTGGTTCTCTCTATTCGCCCTGTCTCCAAGCCCTTGGTTTCTTGAAGTGGTTTAGAGCTGAGCTTCTACTGGATGGAAAACTTAACTCCTGCAGAGCGTTCTCTCTGGGAATAATGGGAAAGCAAGGAGCCTTCTGGGGATTATGAGGCACTGGCGTTACTCCCTAGAATAACATGTCTTATGGTCTGAGGAAGTAACATTTGAGAAAAAGATCTGAATGAAGAAAAAGGTAGAGACTAGATACACCTAAGCAGCTGATTATTTCCATGTCATTTCCTGCCTCCTGGCCCTTTCTTTCTTCCTAGAATTGTTGAAGAAAAATGAGATAATTGAAAAAGCACAAAAGAACTTCTCAGCTGGACTAAGGTTGTGCCAGTATGGGTCCACTGCAGAAAACGGGGGATAGAAACAGTAAGCTTCAGAGGAGATATATTCCTCTCAGAGACAAAGCCCCTGAGAGATGCATCTTGGGAGCTGTCCAGACTGAAGGGCTTTTCTCTGACTCCCGTGAGAAGATACACACCTTGGGGATGAAGGTGAAGGCAATATAGCAGAAGATCCAGGTCCCCAGTAAATTCTGAGTCACAGTCCTTCATCTCAGAGTTCAGACTTTATGGATGCCACTCAATTAGCCCCACCCATAGATAGAAATAGTTACAAAAAAGCTTTCCAATGAGGATAGTGTAAATGGGTCCTAATTTTAAGAACCACAAGGGC
>NC_060274.1:120546006-120547247 GCF_021613505.1 Equus quagga | reverse complement strand
GGAAGGGGTTGGCCAAGCAATCTTTCCGTAGGACCTGAATCTGAAGCTTTTCTGTTTTCAAGACAGAACCATTGATAGTAAAGAAGATTTTAGGTCATTCTGGACAGAAATGGGGAATAATGGTAGAAAGGAGCATATTGCTACTAGGGACCGCAGGCAGGCAGACAGGATGGCTGATCAAAGCAGAGTTGGAGACAGAACATCTTGAGAATTGAGAGGCAACCTGTAGGCTGGGGTCATGTGGGCCTTCATGACTGGATTAGTTTTCTATCACTTTTGTAGCAAATTACCACAAATTTGGTGGCTTTAAGAATACAAATGTATCATCTTACAAACTCTGTAGGTCAGAAATATGACACAAGCCTAACTGGACTAAAATCAAGGTGTCATCAGGGCTGTGCTCCCTATGGAGGATCCCTGCTTTTTCTAGCTTCTGGAGGCTTCCTACATTCCTTGATTCACGGTTCCTTTCCTCCGTCTTCTCAGCCAGCAACACTGCATCTCTCTGACCGTTCTTCCACACATCATATCTCCCTCTGACTCTGACCTCAGATGGGAAAGGTTTCCCCTTTTACAGGTCTTTAGGATTAGATTCAGCCACCTAGATCATCCAGGATGATCCACTGTTCAGTCATATCTAGAGATATGACTCCAACTGGGAGTGGCGTGAGAGTTAATGGTTGGGAGGGGCATGGAAGGAGAGAATGAAAATGTTTGGTGGTAGGGACAGAAGTACCTGTGGGCAAATTTTAGGGAATTGCTTAACTCACCTCCCATTTATGCTGTTGGTGATGGAAGGAGGCAAGGAAGGATTAAATGAGCAACTCTGGGTGCCAGATTATTTTTTTTTAAATACTGCAGGACTCCTCTGTTTTCATAATGCCTTCTGGCTCCCAAAGCTCCATATTACTTCTCTGATCTCCTGTACCCTCTTGTTTCCCTGACCAATTCAATTGTCTCTTAATACAGCCCTATAGATTTTCAAAGCTATCAGAGGCTAAAGAATGGGACGTTACCTCCTCAACTCTGACTTACCAAGAAGTATGAGGACTGGCTGGCTGCCTGCTAATACTCAGGAATATGTAGCTGCTGGATTTCCAAATTGCAAGAAGGCATTCTGTGACAACACCTGCAGGCTGTAGGATGGAAATGGGCAAGAAATGGTACTTTCCTGAGGGTTGATGTGGGTCACCTGGAGAACCAAAGAGTCTAACAAGAGGGGACTTGCCTGGTGATGGATC
>NC_060274.1:120535382-120544106 GCF_021613505.1 Equus quagga | reverse complement strand
GGTTTCTGGGGATAGCCTCAGCTGTGGGCTGGGGATTGCATACCTGGGTCCTGAAGGGAGGGTCTGGGCAAGGCACACAGCTTCTATTACAAGGGTGTTTGCAGTACACCTGGCAGGGAACCTGAACAGGTCTAAAGAGGTTGGGGAAAGCCTCTACAAGACAGTGGTCATCAACTGATATCTGGCATTAACTAGGCGAAGCTGGGTGAGAAATGGAAGGAGCACTCTAAGAGATGGAGCAGCATGTGCTAAAGCCTCTGAAAGAACTTGAAGAATGTCAGCATTTCTGGACAGCATGGGGTGAAGGATGAGTAACACAAGGTGACATTAGAGAAGAGCATTTGTAGAAATCATGAAGGGCCTTACAGGACTTGGGGCTTTGACCAAAGGGCAGTGAGAAGGTTTTACTCAGGCAGAAAGAAGAAGGTAGAAAGAGGGAAGTAAGGGCAGACATGAAGGTGTTAGGAGGCTTTGGTGCAAACAGGTAAGGATTATCCCTTCTCGTTCCCTCTTGTTCCCTTGGGGCAATAACCGTGTCTATTCGACTAGGTCATCAAAATGACTTTTTCTTTCTCTGGGCCTTCGTGACTTCTCTTCTTGCTTGTGTCTCCATGTGCTTATGGGGGAAAGTCAGATATAGGCATGAAATGGCCTTCAGCTTTGGCCAAGTTGGAGTTTGGACATTCACTGGTTTTACCCACCTGTAAAATTCAGTAGTCTAGGCTAAGTTTAGCTCCTGGGTCCAATGTGGCCTATAACTGCATCTGATGTTACTTGGAAAAGGTGAGTGTGACAAAAGGTTAGCTTTGCAGAAGGTTTCCATGACAAAAACTCTTGAGAGGAGAGCCTCAATGGGAGGCTGAGAGGCTCAGTGCACCTTTAACAAGGCTCTAAGACCAACTCCATTTCTGCTCCTTGCTCCTTCACTTTGGGCCAAATAGAGATAAGAGAAAAAATTAGACATCATGTACATCATTTCAGATATTTCAGATGAGAAAACCAAAGCCTGAGAGATGAATGATCACACTGATTACAACACAGCTAGTAGGTATGAAAAGGACTTAGCATTCAAGTTTCTGCTTCCAATTTCAATGGTTTATTCATGATCTTAAACTATCTTGAGCTCCTTTCACTTTCACCAAAGATGTATGCTTTAATATTGTGTTCTCAATGTTTTAAGATCCACTTGTAGTAGACATCTGTGTTCCTTTTTACAGAGAAAAGTTTCTATTCCCTTAAGAGGTGTTTGCAGAATGTTGCTCAAGAGCCTTTTGATAGTACTTGGCCAAAGAGAAATCTGTTTGTGAAAGGCCTTGGAGTCACTTGTCACACTGTGACATCCATAGGGTTACTTAAACCCTCTCCTTCTCGTATGTTGTTTTTAGCTCCCCCAACCCAACAGCCACATCATACTTACCTACTTATTCTAATAGCCGTCTGATTTACCCCAGTGTCATCTTTAGCCTTCACTTGACCTTATCTCATTCCTCTCCCCATCAAGTCACCAATGGTCAGCTATATCCTTGTTATATATTTTGAATTTATCTTTAAAAATATTTTCAACTTTATTAAAATTAGTTTTTATAAAATAAATGCATCATTTTAAGTATAAGTTTCAATGAGTTTTAGCAAATTGAAACACTCATCTAATCACCACCACAACCAAATCATAAAACATGTTCATCACCCAAGCGGTTTCTTTGTACCCCTTTCAAGTCAACGTCCACCCCAACCCCAGCCTCAGGCTGCTTTCCATTACTATAGAATAGATTTATCATTTCTTTTTTTTTTTTAAAGATTTTATTTTTTTCCTTTTTATCCCCAAAGCCCCCCAGTACATAGTTGTATACTCTTCATTGTGGGTCCTTCTAGTTGTGGCATGTGGGATGCTGCCTCAGCGTGGTTTGATGAGCAGTGCCATGTCCGCGCCCAGGATTCGAACCAACGAAACACTGGGCCACTTGCAGAGGAGCATGTGAACTTAACCACTCAGCCACGGGGCCAGCCCCTAGATTTATCGTTTCTTGAGTTTCTAATATAATAATAAAGTATTGACTTTCTTTCTGGATTCTTTTGCATAACATAACGTTGTAGAGACTTATCCATGATGATGCATCTATCAACAGTTCATTTCTTTTTATTGCTGAGTAACATTTTGCTGTATGGATGTACCACTACTTATTTATCCATTCACTTATTAATTGTCATTTAGGTCGTTTGTCATTTAGTATGAATAAAACTGTTATCAACATTCAAACAATTCTGGTGAATATATGCTTTCATTTACCTTGAGAAAATATCTAAGGTGGAATTGCAGGTTTGTAGGGTAAGTATATACTTAACTGTTGTTGTTTATGCCATTGTTCATTCCCACCAGCAATGTATGTGAATTCCAGATGCTCCACTTCTTCACTGACATTTTGTGTGGTTAAAATCAATCAAAGATATTTGTGTCTGTGTCTGAATTCTCTATTCTATTTTATTGGTCTAGTGTCCATGGATCTACATGACAGTATGTCAATAACACACTGTCTTGATTCCCATAGCTTTGTAGCAAGTCTTTAAATAAGGTATTGTAGGCACCCCAGCTTTATTGTTTTCAAAATTATTTTAACTATTCTTGGTCCTTCACATTTGCATATAAATCTTAAAATCAGCTTTTCAATGTTAAAAAAATGCCTCCTGAGATTTTGATTGAAATTGTATTGAATCTATAGACTAATTTGGAGAGAACTGGCATTTAACAAAATTGAGTGTTCTGATTCCTGAAAATAGAATAGTTCTTCATCTATTTAGATATTCTTTAATTTGTCTCATCAATGTTTTGTAGTTTTACGTGTATAGGTCTCGCACATGGTTTGTTCAATATATCTCTTTTTTGTCATGTTTTGAGACCTTATTGTAAATTACATTTTTATTTCGATTTCCAATGTTCATTGCTAGTGTGTAGCAATACAATAGATTTTTGTATATTGATCTTTTCCTGTGACCTTGATAATCATTCATTAGTTCTAGTAGCTTTTTTCTGGACTTCTTACGGTTTCCTACATATAAGCTTATGTCATCTATGAATAAATCATTTTATTTCTTTATTTTATAATAATATACATTTAATTTCATTTTCTTGGTTTATTGCACTGGCTGGACTTTCAGTACAATGTTGAATAGAATGACAAGAACAGATATCCTTGCCTTGTTCCCTATCTTAGAGTGAAATATTTGCGTCTCTCATCATTAAGTTTCATGTTAGCACTAAATTTTTTATTAGATGCTATTTATCAGTTTGAGGCAGAGCCTTTTCATTTCTAGTTTGCTCAGTTTTTAAACACTGAATGTTGATTTTTGCCAATGTCTTTTCTGCTCCTATTAAAATGATCATGTGGTTTTTCTCTTTAATTCTGTTAACATGGTGAATTATATTAACTAATCTCCTAATGTTCACCTAAACTTGTATTTCTGAAACAAAATCACCACTTTGTTACAGTGTGTTTTTCTCTTTAGATATTGCTGGATTTGATTTTTCTAATATTTTGCTAGGGATTTTTGCATCACTATCCATGAGTGATATTGGTTTCTAGATATGTTTTCTTGTGATGTCTTGGTATCAAGATAATTCTGGCCTTGTAAGATGAATCAGGCTCTGTTCTCTTCTCCTCAATTTTCCAGAAGATTTTGCATAGATTTAGTAATATTTCTTCCTTAAATATTTGATAAACTATAATGGTAAAGTTAACTGGACCTATAGTTTTCTGTGTGGAAAGAATTTTAATTATGAACTCAATTTATTTAACATACTTAGAAATATTCATTTGTTCAATTTCTTTTTCAGTCAGTTTTGGTGATTTTTATCTTTCAAAAGATTTTCCATTTCATCAGGTTTTTCAATTGATTTCTCTTTTAAGATATCTTATTTTTGGTCTCTTCTAATTTAAAATCAAAATAAAATTTTGGTTACACTGTTGGCTGGCAGTGGATCAGGAAGTCAACTCTCATTTCATACACCCATGGGCCGCGTAATTATTTTTCAGTCAATGAGAGACCACATATAGGATGATGATCCCATAATATTATAATGGAGTTGAAAAGTCCCTATCATCTAGTGAAGTCATCACCATCATAGCACAAAGAATTACTCAAGTGTTTGTGGCGATGCTGGTATAAACAAACTTCCCGTGCTGCCAGTTGTATAAAAGTATAGCACATACAATATGTACAGTACATAATTGTGATAATGATAATAAATGACTATAGATTGTTAGATATGTAAGTCATTATATATGAACTTTATGGTAATCACAAACCAGAAACCTATAATAAATATGCTAAAAAATTAAGAGAAAGAAACACAAACATAATACTAAAGAAAACCACAGGGGAAGAGAGCAAGAGAAGAAGAAAGGAACAGAGAAGAACTACTAAAACACCCAGAAAAAAAGTACCAAAATGGCAATAAATATCATCTTATCAATAGCTACTTTGAATGTTAATGGACTAAATGTTCCAATCAAAAGGCATAGGTGGCTAATTGAATCAAAAAATATGACCCATATATATGCTGCATACAAGAGACAACATTTCAAACCTAAAGACACTTACAAACTGAAAGTGAAGGGGTGGAAAAAGATACTCCATGAAAATGACAATGAAAAGAAAGCTGAAGTAGCAATGCTTATATCAGACAAAATAGACTTTAAAACAACAACTGTAACAAACAAAGAAGGACAATTCATAATGATAAAGGGAACAATCCAACAAGTAAATATCTATGCACCCAACATAGGTGCACCTAAATATATAAATCACTTATTAACAAACACAAAAGGAGAAATAGACAGCAACACAATAATAGTAGAGGACATTAAAACTCCACTTAGACTAATGGATAGATCAACCAAACGGAAGATCAATAACAAAATATTGGCATTAAATGACACATTAAAGCAGATGGACTTATTAGATATACACAGAACATTCTATCCAAAACCCATAGAATACACATTCTTTTCAAATGCACATGGAACATTCTCCACGATAGATCCCATATTAGGCCACAAAACAAGTTTCAATAAATTTAAGGAGATTGAAATAATACGAAGCATCTTTTCTGACCACAACAGTGTGAAACTGGAAATCAACTATAGGAAGAAAATCAGAAAAGGCACAAATATGTGGAGATTAAACAAAATGCTGCTGAATGATGGGGTCAATGAAGAAATCAAAAAATACCTAGATGAATGAAAATGAAAATATGACAGGCCAAAATTTATGTGCTACAGCAAATATGGTTCTAAGAGGGAAGTTTATCGCAATACAGGCCTACCTCAACAAACAAGAAAAATCACAAATAAACAACACAACAGTGCACCTAAAGGAACTGGAGAAAGAACAAACAAAGCCCAATATCAGTAAAGATGAAGAAATAATAAAAATTAGAGCAGAAATAAATGAAACAGAGACTAAAAAACAGCAGAAAAAAATCAATGAAACCAAGTGCTGGTTCTTTGAAAAGATAAACAAAATTGGTAAACCTTTAGCTAGATTTACTAAGAAAAAAATTGAGAGGGTTCAAATAAATAAAATCAGAAATGAAAAAGGAGAAATTACATTGGACACCTCAATAATACAAGAGATTCTAAGAGAATACTATGAAAAGTTATATGCTAACAAATTGGATAATCTAGAAGAAATGAATAAATTCTCACAATCATACATCTTTCCAAAACTGAATCAATAAGAAATAGAGAATTTGAATAGACCAATCACCAGTAAGGGGATCAAAACAGTAATCAAAAACTTCCCCCAAAATAAAAGTCCAGGACCAGACAGCTTCCCAGGTGAATTCTACCGAACAATCAAAGAAGACTTCATATCTATCCTTCTCAAAGTCATCCAAAAAATTGAAGAGCAGGGACAGCTTCCTAACTCATTCTACAAAGCCAACATTTCTCTGATACTGAAACCAAATAAGGACAATGCAAAAAAGGAAAATTACAGGCCAATATTATTGATAAACATCAACACAAAAATCCTCAACAAAATACCAGCAAATTGAATACAACAGTACATTAAAAAGATCATACACCATGATCGAGGGGAATTCATTCCAGGGATGCAAGGATGGTTCAATATCTGCAAATCAATCAATGTGACTCACCACATTAACAAATTGAAGAATAAAAATCACATGATCATCTCAATAGAGGCGAAGAAAGCATTTGACAAGATACAGCATCCATTTATGATAAAAACTCTGAATAAAATGGGCATAGAAAAAAGTACCTCTACATAATAAAGGCCATATATGATAAACCCAAAGCCAATATTATGCTCAGTGGAGGAAAACTGAAAGCTATTCGTCTAAGAAGAGGAATCAGACAAGGATGCCTACGTTTGACACTCTTGTTCAAGATAGTATTGGAAGTCCTAGATAGAGCAATAAGGCTAGAAAAATAAATAAAAGTGATCCAAATTGGAAAGGAGGAAGTGAAAGAAGTGAACTGTCACTATTTGTATATAAAAAACCCTAAAGAATCCACCAAAAAACTTTTAAAAATAACGAATACGGTAAAGTTGCAGGGCACAAAATCAACATTCAAAAATCAGCTGCATTTCTATACACTAACAACAAAGTAGCAGAAAGAGAAATTAAGAATAGAACCCCATTTGCAATTGCAACAAAAAGGATAAAATACCTGAGTAAATTTAAGCAAAGAAGTGAAAGAACTTTACACTGCAAACTATAAAACATTGTTGAAAAAAATTGAAGAAGACACAAAAAAATGGAAAGGTATTCCGTGCTCTTGGACTGGAAGAATAAACATGATTAAAACATCCATACTTCTTCAAGTAACCTATAGATTCATTGCAATCCCTATCAAAGTCCCAATGATATTTTTCATAGAAATAGCACAAAGAATCCTAAAATTTATATGGAACAACAAAAGACCCAAATAGCCAAAGCTTTGAGGATAAAAAAAGAACAAAGATGGAGGTATCACACTCCTTGAATTCAAAATATACTACAAAGCTATAGTAATCAAAACAGCATGGTACTGGCACAAAAAGAGACACACAGATCAATGGGACAGATTCAAGAGCCCAGAAATAAACCCACACATCTATGGACAGTTAATTTCCAACAAGGGAGCCAAGAACATGCAATGGAGAAACTAAAGTCTCTTCAATAAGGGATGTTGGGAAAACTGGACAGCCACATGCAAAAGAATGAAAATAGACCATTTTCTTACACTATGCACAAAAGTTCACTCAAAATGGATTAAAGACTTGAATGCAAGACCTGAAATCATAAAACTCGTAGAAGAAAACATAAGCAGTACTCTCTTCAACATCGGTCTTAGCAGCATATTTTCAAGTACCGTATCTGACCAGGCAAGGGAAACAATAGAAAAAATAAACAAATGGGACTACAACAAACTAAAAAGCTTTTGCACAGCCAGGAATCCATCAACAAAATGAAAAGACAGCCTAAAAATAGGCAAAAGATATTTGCAAACCATACGTCTGATAATCAATTCATATCCAAAATATATAAAGAACCCATACAACTCAACGACAAAAAAAACTAACAACCCAGTTAACAAATGGGCAAAGGATCTGAACAGACATTTTTCTAAATAAGATATACAGATGGCCAACAGGCACATTAAAAGATCACTAATCTGTTTGGGAAATGCAAATCAAAAGTACAATGAGATATCACCTCATGCCCCGTCAGAATGATTATAATTAACAAGACAAGAAATAACAAGTGTTGGAGAGGATGTGGAGAAAAGGGAACTCTCATACACTGCTGGTGAGAGTGCAAACTGGTGCAGCCACTATGGAAAGCAGCACAGAGATTCCTCAAAAAATTAAGAATAGATCTACCATATGATCCAGCTATTCCACTGCTAGGTATTTATCCAAGAACATGAAAACATGAATGCATAAAGATACATGCACCCCTATGTTCATCGCAGCATTATTCACAATAGCCAAGACTTGGAAGCAACCTAGGTGCCCAGCAAGGGACGAATAAAGAAGATGTGGTATATATACATAATGGATCACTACTCAGCCATAAAAAATGATGAAATCTTGCCATTTGTGACAAAATGGGTGGACCTTGAGGGTATTCTGCTAAGTGAATTAAGTCAGAGGGACAAAGTCAAATATCATAGGATCTCACTCATAAATAGAAGATAAAAACAATGACAAACTTATAGAGACAGACGCTGGATTGGTGGTTATCAGAGGGACAGGAGGGAGGGAGGAGGGTGCAGGGTGATTAGGCACAGGTGTGCGGTCACGGATGCATGGTCGGTCTCTGGGTGCTGAACATGATGTGCTCTACACAGAAATCGAAATATGATCATGTCCACCTGAAATTTGTTAATGTTAAAAGCCAATGTTACCTCAATAAAAATATAAATAAAAACAAAATAAAATTAAAAAATTAGAAGCTATAAATTTGAATGTGCTCATCCGCAGTAAAAGAAATTTTTAGTCCTTTAAGAGATAATTAACTCTAGCCTTATTTTTATTATCAGTAACCGTTTTGAGTTATAAAGGTAATAAAGTTTCATTATAGGTAATTTAAAATATATGGAAATTTGAAAGGAGCAAAGTAAAGGCACCAATAATGCCAACACCAAGAGTAAATCACTGTTAATGTTTTCTTAGTTTCCCCTGATTATTTTTACAACAGTAATAATTCATTGTCTC
>NC_060274.1:120529664-120532382 GCF_021613505.1 Equus quagga | reverse complement strand
ATGATTTTTTGAGCAGAAAAAAAGAAAATTAGCGATGGTTATTGCTTGCCAGCCAGGCATGTCCCATTCTATAATCTTGAAAAACCAGAATGAAGTAGTGAAAGTTGTTAAAGGATCTGCCTCATTGAAGGCAATGAGACAAAAATTTGAAAAGGGCCCATATCAAACATGGAGAAACTTCTAATGACCTGGATTGAAGCCCAGGCATGGAAGTGTATCCCTCTCAACAACGTGGTGATCACAGACAAAGCAAAAACTTTGTTTGTGATGGTGAAAGACAATACTGGACCCGACTGTGATGCTGAATTTACTGCTAGCTCTGGGTGGTTTAAACAATTCAAGAATCGTTATTCATTACATAATGTGAAAGGGAGCGGTGGGTCAGTGAGTGTTGATGCAAAGGCAGCTGAAGAATTTTTGAAAACTCTAGATTAGCTGAATGTGGAGGAAAATTACCTGCCAGGGTAAATATTCAATATTGATAAAACCTCTCTATTCAGGAAAAGGATACCAGGGATAAAGCGGAAAAGGAATAATCTGCTTAGAATTTGAGACGTCTTCTGGAAAGCTAGACTTGGAGCCTGTGGAGAAGGCAGCCTTGGGATTGAACAGCTACTGATTTGTGAGATTTCAGGTTTTTCAAATTAAACAAAAACTTTAAAAAGTTTTGAAAGTTAATTGACCCAAAAAAGAGTAACTAAAAGTTTGTTCTCGTCTCCCCAGGCTGATTGCTTAGGGAAACTCTGAACCTGGGCTAATTAAGAACAGGTACCTCAGTGATTGAGTCCCCTTGGGAAAAAGGGAAGCAGGATGGAAGGAGAGAGAGAGAGAGAGACCCTTAGTACCCACAACACTGTTATTTCTACACTGTTTCCTAAGCATCCCCCTGAGAACAGTTTCCTTCTTCACCGTGAGTGGAGACAGGTGCAAGTAGCTCTGGCCGGTGTACAGATAGGAGTTATCCTTGGCTGAGCCCTGGAGAGCATTAGAAGTCACAGCGAAACCTCTCCATAAGGTGAGTGTCTTCTCAGCATTCTCTTCTACAAAGGACAGAGTAGGAGAGGATCAGGATGGGAAGGTTTGGGCTTCGTGCCTTCTAGAACAAGGACCCTTAGAGCCTGAAGAGTGTGCTATGGGAGCAGCAGAGCAGATGGGCTCAGCTCCAAATGCCACACGCACAGCAGAGAGCAAATAGAGTTCTTCTCTGACCCAATGCTAGGGATAGACCCAGCTCCCTGGCATCGGTCAAGAGCCTCTCTCTCATTTTCTTCATCTATTGCTGTTTATGCAGAATTTGTGGAAAGTAGGCCACTGAACTCTCCCAACACTTCTGTCCTTGCAGCCTGTTTGCCCATCGGGAAAAGAGCCATGGAGATTGAGAAGTTTGCACCAGAAAGAAAAAGGAGGAAGGGAAAATGGTACCATGAAGCAGAAAGGGAAACCAAGAAGAGTAAGATTGAGGGCAATATGGCCTAACTAGCCTGGCTAGGACCAAGTACTATGTTATCACATAGCATGCATCCACACATCTATCATTTAACAAAAATTTCCAGCTCTAATTTTTGGGATCAAGAATATTATAGATCTGGGTATATATACGCACACACACACGCAAACACACACACACACACATACACAGAAAAAATATATGTACAATCCATATCTTTGCCCTCATGAATTTTCTGTTTTAATGACATAGATGAACAATGAATAAACAGAACTAAATTTCCTTTCCCTCTTCCTTGCTTTCTTTTTCCTATCTCATAATTAGTGAACTCACATACTATATATTTTACTTATTAGTCTTCTGTACTGTTCATGGGGATGTTTGTTTCATGTTAAGTGAAGGAGTGAAATAAACAATCATCTATCAGGCAATATAATAGTATCAGGCAATATAAGTTTTGGGAAGAAAACTAAAGTCCAAGAATGATCATGTCTTTCTTGTTTTGGGTTGGGTGATTGGAAAGAGTCCTCTGAGGAGATGAAATTTGAGTAACAGGATAGAGGAAGTGACGGGAAGAGACCCAGGCATTTAATGTAGCTGACAGCCTTGGACCCGACCTTGTCAGTTCCAGGTGCCATCTTTCCTTCCTCCCAAGACTTTGACAGAAAATGGAGTCAGAGAAGAATGAATCTGCTCTGGGAAATTGTCTCAAGCTCCAGGGTTCCCCATTGGATATCTTGCTGCTTTAAATATGGAGGTTTTAAAACCTGCATAAAACAGGGATTTTGGTGTTGACTCCCTGACTAATTTCTCCTGGTGCCATTGTGGGACTATATAGTCCCAGTATGAGTGAGGGCTGGGGTTCAAAGTTCCATGCTTTGAACATAATCTGGAATATCATGATGTCATCTGGTACAGTGAACCTAAGAATAAGTGGGACAATGCTAGGACTGGAGAGGCTGATGGACCCAGCTTCAAAACTGGCCATTTCAAGAGATCTTAGCCTCTGTCCCCTGTGAGAAGTCACATCCAGTGGGGAACAAAAGACAAGGAAGCTTTTCTTCACACTGATAGATAAGAAGGTGTTATCACTCATCCCCAGCAGCTAGCCTTGAGCTATATTTGATCTGAGAACATTTATGTGTGACTTTGTGCATAGCACGTACTAGGGGCATCTCACTAGATCATCAGGTTGAAAATATTTCCTCATCCTAATCTGTCTTCCTTCTCTCTTGAGAGCAGGACCATGCAGAGAAGTCTTACCTCTCTTT
>NC_060274.1:120371799-120529654 GCF_021613505.1 Equus quagga | reverse complement strand
TCCCACTGCACCTTTGTTGTGATCGGCTACGGCAGCTGCCTGTTCCTTTATGTCAAACCCAGCAAACTCAGCAAGCTGAGTATAACAAGAGAGTTTCACTACTGCTTTCTGTCTTAGCCCCCTTCCTGAACCCTTTTATCTTCACTCTCTGGAATGACAAAGTCAAAGAGGCCCTTTGGGATAGTTTGAAACACTGCGGTCAACTCATCAAGGAATAACTCTTCTCTCAGTTTTAGATGTTATGATCTTCATTATGGATTATTTAGTAACCTAAACAACTCTAACTCATCTTTTACCATTATCATTGATACAAAAATTAAATTTTATGTACTGTTCCTGATCAGGCCTTGGAAGTAGACAAGGCAGGGAGAAATGAAACCCATTCTCTGCCCATTAGAACCTTATAGCTTTAGTTTCTGCTTACTTCCGCTGTTGAATTCAAAGAAGCATAACCTTGTAATGCAGGAGAAACTGGAAGAAGGAACGTATATATTTTTCTATTAACTCAATTAATTTGTTTGTAATCTATTTCAGAAAATGCATTCCATGGAGGAGGAAGGAAATGGAGAAGGAGGTGAGATGAGGTAGGGGGCATAATCATGGTACAAGGGACAGATGCTCATTTTATTTTTTCATCAACTGTTTCCCCCTCTTTTCCTATATATTTGTGCAATTTCTTGACAAGATAGACATATGCATTTTAAATACCCAAGGATTCTCCTTTTCTCTGGTTGTCTGTCTTGTCACCCTGTTCCCATTGCAAGTGCAAAGGTAATGTAGCGTCTGTACATTTTGCCACAGAAGCAATCTAGAGTGATGATATAGGAATTAGAATGCTTCTCATTCAGCAAACATTTGTGATATAAAGAACATGGAAATATTTGGGAATAAAAATGCACAAACAGTCCCTTTTGATAAAGTTCAGTGTGTTGCTGAAACCTCTTCTCTTGGTTGTGTGTATGGGATAAATACAAATAAGAATTGAATGACTAAATCGAGAGAGGGCATCCAGTGTGTTCCAGCTGCTTACAGCAACAATTTCTGTTGAGATTCCTCCCAGACCCAGACTTCAGGTCTCATAACACCTGTTAAGCCTTTGTCTCCCAAAAACAAGTGTCTCAGTACCTTTCCATAGATCTCTTCTGTGGGCAGAGTTAAAAAACAAGAGGCTACCCTCTTAACTCCAAGTCCTCAGTAATTCCAGGGCATGGATGTTTGACAATGGAATTGTAAGAATTTCATAGTGTTGCAGAAAGGGCTTTGAAGGAAGGAATTTACTTAAATGATAACACTCAGCACATCCTGGCAGCCCTGAAGTGAGTTGGGAAATTGAGCTGCCCAGCACTGGGTTGATGGGATTACTTACAGTTCAAAGGGTGTTGTGTGAGGATGCCTTCCTTCCTGGTGAGGAGAGGCAAGACCAGCACGTGTGGTTGAGTTGTTGGCACTGAATATGGGCAGGAGCTGAGGTGATGAGTAGGGCCTTAAATCAAGCCCATGCTCTGCCAGCCAATCAATGAGAACTGATGGGGCTGCATTGGCTGGAGAGAGCTGAAGGCTGACACAAATCTATCTCTGTTTTCCAGGCTCATGACATGAGGTCTGTTCTCACTCGGTGGATACCATTTTTGTAATTCACTAACCCAGAGAAGATGCCTTTTCAACAAAGGCTTTGTATGGCCTAAGTTGTTCTTGGGCCGGTGGAGGCAAATTAGGAGGATGGAGAAGAGTCCCTCATTGCCCTCCACTACAGTTTCTTTAGTTCTTCTACCTGTCACCACCCAGGCCTCTTGCTCTCCGTCTTGCTCACCCTTGTTAACCCACCAACATTCATGTTCTTCTCTTATAAATTGGTAAGTTCACAAAAGGTAAATATAAATGGCTTTTAAAAATAGGAGAAGAACTCAACCCTATTCAAAGTTAAAGAACAGAAGATTTAACAGGACTATTTTTTGAATAGCAGCTATTTTTCACACAATGGGCTGAAAATATAGCAGTGAACATAATGGACAGGGTTCCTTCCCTGATAGAGTATATTTGATGAAGACTGCTATTACCATATGTAATAAAACCCTGTCTACAATAGCGAATCATTTCAAAAAAGAAACCGTGAGATTTTCTTAAGTCTAGGAGTGATCTTTGGAACAGTTCCTGTAAGTTGTGAGGGAGAAGTTGTTTGGGCAGAGGGTGAAGCTGAGCTGTATGGAAGTTGCAACAGAGGCTTCAATCCTACAGGCAACTGATCCCAAAGGGAGCTCTAAGCTAGGATGGCTCTTGAGGGGTGTCCTGAATTGTGCCCCTGATTAAAACACAGGAGCTAGGCATTTACCCTTCTGCATCATCAGGCCATTGAGTATGGGCTGCCTTAGGGGGAGGACTCTAATCTTGAGGAGGTATTTCTCTTTGACTAAGGGCAATTTCTGGAGATAGCTGTGGGCTGGAGAAGTGGGCACCTGGGTCCTGAAGGGGGATCTGGACAAGGCACACAGCTTCTACTACAAGGGTATTTGCAGTACACCTGACAAGGAAACTGAACATGTCTGAGGAGGTTGGGGAAAGCCTCTACAAGACAGTGATCTTCAACTGATATCTGGCATTAACTAGGTCAAGCTGGGTGGGAAATGGGAGGAGCACTCTAAGAGATGGAGAAGCATGTGCTAAAGCCCCTTAAAGAACTTGACTTATTAGTCAATTAGTCATTAGCATTTCTGGACAGCACAGGGTGAAGAACCAGAAACACAAGATGACATTAAAGAAAAGCATTTGTAGAAATCATGAAGGGCCTTACAGGACTTGGGGCTTTGATAAAGGGCAGTGAGAAGGTTTTAATCAGAGGAGAGACCTGATCCAATCTGTGTCTTAAAAGATGACTCAGTGTGCTACAGGGAGAATTGAGTAGAAAGAGGGAAGCAAGGAGTGACGTCAGCATCATGGCAGAGTGAGGTCTCTCAGAAATCTTCCCCCTCCAATATACAATGAAAAAAATAGATACTCCAAGAGAGGACATCCAAACTCAACACAAAAAAACATCAGAGAGAACCACGCAGATGGAACGTGGAGAGGCTGGAGTCCCTCTAGGAGGAGCTGGAATAGGGTAAGAGAAATATTCACTCCCTCCCCTAAAGACTGAGATCAGGACCGTGGGAGGCCTTGGAGAGAGAAGGATCAGTGGAGGAGACAGTTGTCCACAGGAACTTCAAGGAATCCTAGGGCCCCTGCAGCCTAGAGGGAAGCTGTCTACCAGAGTGAAAGCTTTCATGGGGGGAGAGGAGTGACCTCATCAAGTCAACACCCCAGGAGAGCAGAGGGAGAAAGCCCCAAGAATACACAGGAGAAAACGCCTCTTCCCCCACCTGCTCAGCGTGGCTCCAGCCCCTAGGATTTCTGCTGAAGGCGGAAGGCTCAGAAAATGGAGCTCTTGATCCCCACCCAGTGGCGATAGGTGGTAACTGCAACCTAATAATGCCAGGATGCAAAAAAGACAGACCCTCTAGCAACATCAAACACTGTATTAGATCTCCAGAACAGAAAGAAAATGACAAGTATCCAGAAATCAGTCCTGAGGATGCAGAAATATGTAATCTAAATGACAAAGAATTCAAAACAGCTATCATCAAAAAAATCAATGAGTTAAAAGAGAATGTAGAGAAACAATTCAATGAGTTCAGGAACTACTTCACAAAAGAGATTGAAACTATAAAGAAGAATCAAGCAGAAATATTAGAGATGAAAGACACAATGGAAGAAATAAAACAAAATATGGATTCCCTGAACACTTGAGCAGACACTATAGAGGAGCATATCAACATAATAGAAGATAGACATGTTGAAATGCTCCAGACAGAGGAAGAGAGAACTAAGACTAAAAAGAAATGAAGAAAGTCACCGAGAAATATCTGACTCAATTAGGAAATGCAACATAAGAATTATAGATATTAAAGAAGGAGAAGAGAAGGAGAATGGAGTAGAAAGCTTGTTCAAAGAAATGATATCAGAGAATTTCCCAAACCTAGGGAAGGAAATCCATGTGGAAGAGGCTAGCAGATCTCCTAAATATGTCAATGTGAAAAGACCTACTGTAAGGCATATAGTAGTAAAACTGTCAAAACTGAATCATAAAGAAAGAGTACAAGGGGCAGGAAGGCAGAAGAAAATAACCTATGGAGGAATCCGCATCAGGCTTTCAGCAGATTTCTCTGCAGAAAACTTACAGGCTAGGAGAGGCTGGAATGACATATTCAAATCATTGAAGGACAAAAACTTTCAGCCAAGAATACTCTATTCAGTGAAAATATCCTACAGATATAATGGAGAAATAAAAACTTTCCCAGACAAACATAAGCTAAGGGAGTTTAATGATCAAAAGGACATTTCACCAAGAAGAAACAACACTTATAAATATCTATGCAACCAACACAGGAGCACCAAATTACATAAAGCAACTATTAGCAAACCTAAAAGAAGACATTAATAATAACACAATAATAGTAGGGGACCTCAACACTCCACTCACATCAATGGATAGATTATCCAGGCAGAAAACCAACAAGGAAACAGTAGAATTAATGAAAAGCTAGATCAGATGGGCTTAATAGACATGTATAGAACACTCCATCCAAAAACAGAAGAATACACATTCTTCTCAAGTGCACACACAACATTCTCAAGGACAGATCATATGCTGGGAAACAAGGCAAGCTTCAATAAAGTTAAGAAGATTGAAACAACAACAAGCATCTTTTCTGATCACAATGCTATAAAACTAGAAATTAATTACAAGAAAAGAGCTGAGAAAAGGATAAAGATGTGGAGACTAGACAACATACTGTTGAATGAGCAATGGATGGTTGAAGAAATTAAAAATCAAAAAAATATCTGGAGACAAATGAAAATGAAAACATACCATACCAACTCATATGGGATGCAGCAAAAGCCATATTAAGAGGGAAATTCATCGCAATACAGGTAGACTTTAACAAACAAGAAAAAAAAACAAATAAGCAATCTCAAAATACACCTAATTGAATTAGAAAAAAGACTAACAAACAAAGCTCAAAGTCAGTAAAAGGAGAGAAATAATAAAAACCAGAGCATAAATTATTGCTATTGAAACAAAAAAGGCACTAGAAAGGATCAGTGAAACAAGGAGCTGGTTCTTTGAGAAGATAAATAAAATTAACAAACTCCTAGCCAGACTTACAAAAAGAAAAAGCTGAGATAAATAAAATTAGAAATGAAAGAGGAGGAATGATAATGGATATCACATAAATACAATGGATTATAAGAGAATACTACGAAGAACTATATAGCAACAGAATAGACAACCTAGAGGAAATGGATAAACTCTTAGATTCTTACAACCTCCCAAAGCTGAATCAAGAAAAAATAGAGAATCTGAATAGACCAATCACAAGGAAAGAGATTGAAACAGCAATCAAAATCTTCCCAAAGAATAAAAGCCCAGGACCAGATGGATTCCCTGAGAAGTTCTACCAAACTTCCAGAGAGGATTTAACACCTATCCTTCTCAAGCTATTCCAAAAAGTTAGGGATGATAGAACGCTTCCTAGCACATTCTAAGAGGCCAACATCACGCTGATAACAAAGCCTGACAAGGACAACACAAAAAAGGAAAGCTACAGGCCAATATCGCTGATGAACATAGATGCAAAAATCCTCAACAAAATATTGGCAACTCAAATACAGCAATACATCAAAAAGATCGTACATCTTGATCAAGTCGGATTAATACCAGGGACACAGGGATGATTCAACATCTGCAAATCAATGTGATACACCACATTAACAAAATGAGGAATAAAAACCACATCATCATTTCAATAGATGCAGAGAAAGCATTTGACAAGATCCAATAGCCATTTATAATAAAAATTCTTAACAAAATGGGGATAGAAGGAAATTACCTCAACATAATAAAGGTCATATATGACAAACCCACAGCCAACATCATACTCAATGGGCAAAAACTGAACACCATCCCTCTGAGAATAGGAATAAGACAAAGGTGCCCACTCTCACCACTCTTATCCAACAAAGTACTGGAGTTTTTGGTCTTGGCAATCAGGCAAGAGAAAGGAATAAAGGGAATCCAAATACGGAGTGAAGAAGTGAAATTCTCCCTGTTTGCAGATGACATGATCTTTAGATAGAAAATTCTAAAGAATCCATCAGAAAACTATTAGAAATAATTAACAACTACATTAAAGTTGTGGGGTACAAAGTCAACTTACAAAAATCAGTTGCATTTCTGTACTCTAATAACGAACTTACAGAAAGAGAACTCAAGAATACAATTCCATTTACAATACCAAAAACGAATAAAGTACCTAGGAATAAATTTAACTAGTCAGGTGAAGGGCTTATACAATGAAAATTGTAAGACATTATTGAAAGAAATAGATAATGACATAAAGAGATGGAAAGAGATTCCATGCACGTGGAATGGAAGAATAAGCAGTTAAAATGCCCATACTACCCAAAGCAATCTACAGCTTCAATGAAATCCCAATCAGAATCCCAATGACATTCTTCACGGAAATAGAGCAAAGAATCCTAAAATTCATATAGGGCAACCAAAGACCCTGAATTGCTAAAGCAATACTGAGAAAAAAGAACAAAGCTGGAGGCATCACAATCCCTGACATCAAAATATCCCTGACAAAGCCATAGTGATCAAAATGGCATGGTACTGGTACAAACACAGACACACAGATCAATGGAACAGAATTGAATGCCCAGAAATAAAACCATACATATATGGACAGCTAATCTTCAACAAAGGAGCCAAGAACATACAATGGAAAAAAGACAGTCTCTTCAATAAATGATGTCGGGAAAACTGGACAGCCACATGCAAAAGAATGAAAGTAGACCATTATCTCATGCCATACACAAAAATTAACTCAAAGACTTGAAGACAAGCCCTGAAACCATAAAACTCCTGGAAGATAATACAGGTAGTACACTCTTTGACGTCAAACTTACGAGGATCTTTTCAAATACCATGTCTTCTCAGACAAGGGAAACAACAGAAGAAAAAATAAACAAATGAGAGTTCATGAGACTAATGAGCTTCTGCAAGGCAAAAGAAACTAGGATCAAAACCAAAAGACAGGGCCCGGGCCTATGGCCAAGTGATTGGTTTCGTGAGCTCTGCTTTGGTGGCCCAGGGTTTTGCTGGTTAGGATCCTGGGTGCGGACATGGCACCACTCATCAAGCCATGCTGAGGCAGCATCCCACATGCCACAATTAGAAGGACCCATAACTAAAAATATACAGCTATATACTGAGGGGCTTTGGAGAGAAAAAGGAAAAAAATAAAATCTTTAAAAAAAGAAACAAAAGACAACCTATCAATTGGGAGAAAATATTGCTATCATATATCCAACAAGAGGTTAATATACATAATACATAAGGAACTCACACAGCTGAACAACGAAAAACAAACAGCCCAATCAAAAAATGGGCAGAGGATATGAACAGACATTTTTCCAAAGAAGATATACAGATGGCCAATAAACACATGAAAAGATGTTCAACATCACTAATCATCAGGGAAATGCAAATCAAAACTACACTGATACCATCTTATGCCTGTGAAAATGGCTATAATAACTAAGACTAAAAATAATAAATGTTGGAGAGGGTGTGGAGAGAAGGGAACCCTCATACACTGCTGGTGAGAATGCAAACTGGTGCAGCCACTATGGAAAACAGTATGGAGATTCCTCAAAAAACTAAAAATAGAACTACCATATGACCCAGCTATCCACTACTGGGTATCTACTCAAACAATTTGAAATCAACAATCCAAAGTAACATATGCACCCCTATGTTCATTGCAGCACTATTCACAATAGCTGTGACATGGAAACAATCCAAGTGCCCATTGACTGATGATTGGATAAAGAAGATGCAGTATATATATATATACAATGGAATACCCAGCCATAAAAAAAGACAAATTCATCCCATTTGCAATAACATGGAAAGACCTGGAGGGAATTATGCTTAGCAAAATAAGCCAGACTGAGAAAGACAAACACCAGATGATTTCACTCATATGTGGAATATAAACAAGCACATATGCAAAGAAAACAGTTCAGTAGTTACCAAGGGAAGGGAAGTGGGTACAGGGATTGAAGGGGAGCACCTATATGGTGACAGACAAGAAATAACGTACAACTGATATTTCACAATGATGTAAATTATTATGAACTCAAATTAAAAAAAAAAAGAGGGAGGCAAGGGCAGACATGAAGATGAGTTAAGAGGCTTTGCTGGCAGGCAGGTAAGGGTTATCCTGTCTTGTTCCCTCCTGTGCGGATAGGGCCTTGACCCTTGGGGCAATAACCCTGTCTATTCCACTAGATCATCAAAATGAATTTTTCTTTCTCTGGGCCTTGATGACTTCTCCTCTTGCCTGTGTCCCCATGTGCTTGTGGGGGAAACTCAAACATAGACATGGAATGGCCTTGAGCTTTGGCCAAGTTGGAGTTTGGACATTCACCAGTTTTACCCACCTGTAAATTCCAGTAGTCTAGAATAAGTTTAAGTACTGGGTCTGGGTGACCTATAATGTTGCCTGGAAAGAGTTCAGTCTGACAAAAAGATTGTTCTATGACAAAAGGTCGTGAGTGGAGAGCCTCAGTGGGAAGCTGAGAGGCTCAGTGCACCTTTAAGACAACTCTAGGACCAGCTCCATTTCTCCTCCTCACTCCTTCTCTTTGAGCAATGTAGAGATGAAAGAAAAAATTAGACATCATGTACATCAATGCCCAGATATTTCAAGTGAGAAAATCAAAGCTAGAGGGATGAAGAATCACACTGAATGTAACATAGCTAATGGGTATGAAAAGGAATTCGCATTCAGGTTCCTGCTTGCAATGTCAATGGTTTATCCATGATCTTACACTATCTTGAGATCCTCTCACTTTCACCAAAGATGTGCACTTTAAAATTGTGCTCTCAATGTCTTAAGATCTACTGGTAGGAGACATCTATGTTCCTTTTTACAAAGAGAAATTTCTATTCCCTTAAGACATGTTTGCAGAATGTTGCTCAAGAACATTTTGGTAGAACTTGGCAAAAGATACATCTGTCTGGGGAAAGGTCTTGGAGTTACATGGCCGAGTTGTAACGGATGTGACATTGTCACATCCATTAGGGTTACTTAAGCCCTCTCCTCTTATGTTGTTTTCAACTCCCCCCATCCCTACACCCACTCCATAACCACATCCTACTCACCCACTTATTCTAATAGCCTCTTGATTCACCCCAATGTCACCTTAGCCATCACTTGACCTTACCTCATTCCTCGCCCCATCAAGTCCCTAATGGTCAGCTATATCCTCTGTTATCTATTTTGAATTTATTTTTAAAAATCTTTTAAGCTTTTTAAAATTAACTTTTATACAACAAATGCAGCATTTTAAGTGTAGGTTTCAATGAGTTTAACAAATTTCACTCATCTAATCACTACCACAACCAAATCATAAAACGTGTTCATCACTCAAAAGGTTTCTTTGTGCCCTTTTCAAGTCAATGTCATCCCCAACCCTAGTCTCAGGCTGTTTTTTGTTACTATAGAGTAGATTTCTCATTTCTTAGTGTTGTTTTTTATTTGTTTGTTTGTTTGTTTATTTTCTGAGGAAGATTTGCCCTGAGCTAATGTCCAACGCCAAGCCTCCTCCTTTTGCTTGAGGAAGATTCTCCTTGAGCCAACATTTGTGTCAAATCTTCCTCTATTTTGTATGTGGCTGCCACCACAGCATGGTCACTGACCAGGAGTGTAGGTCTGCATCTGAGAACTGAATCCAGGCTGCTGAAGTGGAGTGTGCCAAACTTAACCATTAGGCCACTGGGGCTGGTCCTCTTGAGTTTATCAATGGAGAAATAAAGAATTGATGGTATGTCTGGATTCTTTTGCTTAATATAGCCTTGTAGAGTCTTACCCAAGATGATGTATCCATCAGTAGTTCATTCCTTTTTATTGCAGAGTTGTATTCCACTGCCTAGATATACCACAATTTTTAATTATCCATTCACCTATTGATTGTCAATAGGTGGTGGTTTGCC
Organism: Equus quagga; assembly: GCF_021613505.1. Taxonomy (NCBI): domain Eukaryota; kingdom Metazoa; phylum Chordata; class Mammalia; order Perissodactyla; family Equidae; genus Equus; species Equus quagga. The sequence continues at coordinate 120,519,555 of NC_060274.1, read as the reverse complement.
ATTTATTGTGAATAAAGCTGCTATCAACAGTCATAAACACGTCTGGTGGATATATGTCTTCATTTACCTTGAGAAAATATCTAAGGTGGAATTGCAGGTTTGTATGGTAAGTGTGTATTTAACTGTTGCTGCTTATACCACTGTACATTCCTACCAGCAATGTGTGAGAGTTCCAGCTGCTGCCCTTCTTCACCAACATTTAGTGAGGTTAAAATCAATTGAAGATGTATAATTGGGTCTGCGTCTGAATCCTTTATTCTATTTTTTTGGTCTATATGTCCCTTGATCTATATGATACTATGTCAATAACATGCTGTCTTGATTCCTGTAGCTTTTAATAAGTCTTTAAATAAGGTATTGTGAGTCCCCCACTTTGTACTTGTTTCTCAAAATTGTTTTGGCTATTTTAGGTCCTTCATATTTGCAAATAAATCTTAGAGTCAACTTTTCAATGTCCAGGAAAAAAAAAGCCTCCTGAGATTTTGACTGAAATTGTATTGAATCTATAGACTAATTTGGAGAGAACTGGCATTCTAACAAAACTGAGTCTTCTGATTCCTGAAAATAGCATATTTCTTCATCTGTTTATCTCTTCTTTAATTTGTCTCAGCAATGTTTTATAGTTTTACATGTATAGGTCTTGAACATGGTTTGTTCATTATATTTCTTTTTTGTCATGTTTTTGGACCTTATTGTAAATAATGTTATTTTGTCCATTTCCAAGGTTCATTGCTAGTGTATAGCAATGCAATTGATTTTTGTATATTGAACTTTTATCCAGTGACCTTGATAATCACTCATTAGTGCTAGTAGCTTTTTTGTGGGCTTCTTAAGATTTTCTAGCTATAGGATTATGTCATCTGTGAGTAAATTATTTTATTTCTTTATTTTCTAATGGTATGCTTTTAATTTCATTTTCCTGATTTATTACATTGGCTAGAACTTCCAGAACAATGTTGAATAGAAGTGGTAAGAACAGAAATACTTGCTTTGTTCTCCATGTTATAGGGAAATTGTTGAAACTTTCATCATAAAGTTTCACGTTAGCACTAGGTTTTTTGTTAGATGCTGTTTGTCAGTTTGAGGAAAATCTCTTTCATTTCTAATTTGCTCAGAGTTTTTAATCAGTGGATGTTGATTTTTGTCAAATGCCTTTTCTCCTCCTATTGAAATGATTATGTGGTTTTTCTCTTTGTCAACATCGTGAATTATGTTGGTTAATCTCCTAATGTTAAACCAATCTTTTACTTCTGAAACAAAATCATCACTTTTTATGGTATATTATTCTCTTTAGATATTGCTGCATTTGATTTTCTAATATTTTGTTGAGGACTTTTGTATCAGTATTCATGAGTAATATTTGTTTTTAGACTTATTTTCTGGTGATGTCTTGGTTTCAAGATAATTCTAGCCTTATAAGATGAATTGGGCAGTATTCTCTTCTCCTCAATTTTCTAGAAGATTTTGTGTAGGACTGGTATTATTTCATCCTTAAATATTTGATAGATTATACCAGTAAAGCCATCTGAACCTGTAATTTTCTGTATGGTAAGGTTTTTAATTATGAATTCAATTTATTTAACATACTTAGATATATTCAACTGTTTGAATTCCTTTTGAGCCAGTTTTGGTAATTTTATCTCTGAAAAGATTTTCCCTTTCATCAGGTTTTTCAACTGATTTCTCTTTAAGATATCTTATTTTTGTTCTCTTCAATTTAAATTAAAATAAAATTTTGATTATACTGTTAGTTCGTAGTGGATCAGAAAATCAAGAGGTCTCCTATAATACAGTCTTAGTGGTTATGCAAATCAATCCAAAATCTTTGGAGTATAACTTGATATCAAAAAAAGCAATAGCTTCAAGATATGTACCTTTTAACCTAGAAATTACAGCTCTAGAGATTTATTCCAGAAATATAAACGCATAATGACCTATAAAAGTCTGAGACTATTTCTAGCATCATTTTTCACAATAAAAATTAAAAGAACAACAAAAATGGATAAATACAGGACAAGCTAATAAAGAACAGGACATCCATGTAATGGAATCTATGCAAGAAAAAAGAAGTGCAGCAATATGTGTTGATACAGGAAGGTCGTTTATATATTGTTAAATGAGAGATAAAAGGTCATAAATGAGATTTACAGCATTTTCTTTAAAAAAATATGCAGATACATGCTTAGGAAATTCCTCTAAGATTATACGGCAGTCTGGTTGGGTTTGGGCAATTTGAGGAATTGGAAGGAAGTTTAATTCCAATTTATATCCTTCTGCACCAACTGACATTCTTAGATTTAACAGGTATACATAAAATGAAATCCAAAATCCAGATGAATGTTTTGTAACTCTCACATTTCCTGTCTCACTCCAGCACCAAGCAGATTTCCAATTTACATTTTGTCAGTTGTTCCAGGTTGTAAATTTAACTGCCTACATTAGGCTGTCCTTATGCTCTCCCTACTTTGAAGTGCCCAGCTGGTAATAAATGACATGCCATACATAAAAGGCCAAAAGAATCTTGCTTGAATGCATTCAGATGCACATGTGTTCAGAAGAGAGGAAACCTGAGACAATACCAGAGAGTGGAGTCGCATGTAGGTGTTGAACCTCTCCACGGTGTTCTGGAGAGTCCACAGATTAGGAGCAAGAGCCTCTGTAAGATGAGTGAAGGAGAAATCAGGCTTTGTAGAGGATTTTTGGTGAAGTTAGGGCTTTGACTCAGACCGACAGCAGGTTTTTTGGATATCGTGCATGTTTTAGAGGTCAATTGTGGTGTCTCCATTAGGAGGATGGGGGCTAATTTTGTCTCCAAATGGCTAAGAGAATCCTGTTCAGAGACTGGGATAAAGGGGAAAAGGAATTATCTGCTTAGAATTTGAGACATCTTCTGGAAAGATAGGCTTGGGGCCTTTGGAGAAGGTAGCTTTGTTACTGAGAAGCCTCTGATTGGTGAGATTTCAAGTTTTCCCATTAAACAAAATCTTTAAAAAATTCTGAAACTTAATTGGCCCCAAATGAGAATGTCTAAAAGTTTGTTCTGCTCTCCCCAAACTGATTGTTTAGGGAAACCATGAGCCTGGGCTAATTAAGAACAGGTACTTGAGTAACTGAGTCCCGTTGGAAAGGAGGGAAGCAAGAAAACACCTAACATCCAAGAATGAGCCAGTCTTTCCTGTTTTGGGTCATAGTGTTGAAAGAAGGGCTTTGAAGGAAGGAGTTTATTTAGACGATATCACTCAACACATCCTGCCCACCATGAAGTGGGTGGGGAAACTGAGCTGCCCAGCAGTGTGTTGATGGGGTTACTTAGGGTTCAAAGGGTAATGTGTGAGGATGACTTCCTGCCTCGTGAGGAGAGGTAAGACCATCATGTATGACTGAGTTGTTGGCACTGCATATGGTCGGGAGCTGAGGTGGTGAAGAGGGTCTTAAATCAAGCCCATGCTCTGCCAGCCAAGCAGTGAGACTGCTGTGACTGCATTGGCTGGAGAGCGTTGAAGGCTGACACAAAGTTACCTCCACTTTCCAAGCTCACTTCAGGACGTCTCTTCTCACTCGAGGAATATCATTTTTCTAATTCACTATCCCAGACAGCATGCTTTTTTTTCAATTTGCACAAAAGCTTTGTATGGCCTTAGTTGTTCCTGGGCTGGTGGAGGCAAATTAGGAGGACGGAGAAGAGAGCCTCACTGCCATCCTCTACAGTTTCTTTGGTCCTTCTACCTGTCATCACCCAGTGACCAATGTCCAAACTGCATCCCTGAATGATCTAGGATATCAGAGGAGAAGGAGAGTTCCAGGTTAAGGGGCAATGAAGGGCCATTAAACATCTCTTGTACCGAAGCCCAGGTTTTCTGTTTGGACTTTGATTCCAAATGAAGGAAGGTTACTATTATATAAGTCTACTTGGGCTGCCATCACAATACCCCATAGACTGGATGGTTTAAACAACAGAAATTTATTTCTGACAGTTCTAGAGGCTGAGAAGTCCAAAAGAAAGCTTGTGACTAGTCAATGAGGGCTCTCGTCGTGACTTCTAGACAGCCATCTCCTCTCTATGTCATCACGTGGCCTTTCCTCACTGCGTGTGTGTGGAGACAGAGAGAGAGAGAGAAAGGGAGAGAGAGAGAGAGAGAGAGAGCTCTGGTGCCTCTTCTTATAAGGATACTAATCTTATCTAATCAGGATCAAACCTCACTTTTAACCCTAATTACTTCCTTAAAGGCCCCATCTCCAAATATAGCCACACTGGGAACTAGGTCATCAACATGTGAATTTTGAGGGGACACATTCAGTGCATGACACCATCACTTTGCCCCTGCCAGGCAAGCCAAGTTTATTCTCAACCAGAGAGCCTACTCCATCCTCACCCTGGAGGCTGGGACACAGCTCTGTCTGTCACTGGGGACTCTAATTTCCCAAGCTGCAGGTGTCTCCTCTAGAAAACTGGAATAAGATGCCTCACACCCTCCCCCCAATACTGTATACCTCAGTAGCTTCTTGCTCTATTTTTTCTCTCTGCTCCTCACAGCTGAGCACAAACATAATCAATACAGATACCTAAAAAAGAAATACCAGTTAAAGACCTTTATTTGAACTCCTTATTCACATATAATTACCACACTAGAAAGTAAGCCTTATGTATACTTTAAGAGATGTCAGATCGAATGTGTTGCAATTTTTACTTAATTTAAACATTGATCTCTGTTAACATTTACTCTGTGTTCTTAGTTATATACTCATAATAAAAACAAAAACCAAACTAGAGAGAATGTTATTTCCAACCAAGAAAATTTTTAATAGCCTCTCTTCTGGAAAAGCTCCTTGGTGAAAGTTAAATGCTTACCCAGATAGTATCTGTTACCTATCTCTGACAAGACATTCATTTTTTCTGTATAATTTTCTATAGGTATTACTCTATATCCGTACTTAATGATGTATAGATATGGGTGTATATGATACAAATTATAATATTAAATTTTTTCTGTTGTCCTAATGTTCCTTATTAGGAGATAAGGAATAAGAAAGGAATCATATGTAATTAAAACTTCTATACCTTCTGGATAGCCACCATAAACATTTGTTTTCTTTATGCCTAATTGAAATATCTTTCATGTTTTATTAATATTGATAATAATTCTCAAAACTGAACAGAACTATATTTTGACTCAGGTTCATCTGACTCCAAAGTTTGCTCTTAACATCTTTGTTATTTTGTTCCATGAACATTAGCACATTTTTTTCAGTAAAGACATTGAATATAACTCTTATGTTATTTAATTAATTTTTATATGTTAGATACTTACTGCCTGTAAGAAACTTTGCTAACGCTTTGTAAGCATGTAGAGGGAAGGGCACAAGTATTTATCGTAGGTACTTAGTAGTACTTAGTAATTTCTATATATTTTTATTCAATCCTGGCAATAAGCTGTGAGGTAAGTAGCATTATGTTCATTTAACAGACGAGAAAGTAGGTTAAATAATTTGTCAAAATTTACTTTGCCAGCAACCATAGTGTATCCCTCAGATTAGAAAACAGTGAAATGCTAGGAATACTAAGTCTTGAGGTGAATGCTGGAGAATAAGAGCTTTCATCTATTTCTGATGGGAATATAAAATACTATGGCCCAAATAATTAGATTGTAGAAAAATTAGTAAACATGAACCGCAAGATATTCTATGGCCTGTTTTCAAGCTTGTTAATCCTTTCTTCTGTGTTGAGTCTACCGATGAGCCCATGAAAGGAATTCTTCACGCTTCACACAAGATCTTTTTATTTGTAACATTTTCATTTGATTCTCTCTTATAGTTTTTATCTCTCTGTTGAAATTCTTCCTTGTTTATGCATGTCGTCTACCTTTTCCATTGCATCACTTAATATATTAACCATATTATTATGATTATATTATATGATTATATTATAATATAATCTCATATATGGTTATTATATGATTATAATATTAATCATATTACTTTTGCATTAAGTGAATATTTTCTAGTATAACATTTTGAAACTTTTATTGATTTTTTCACTTTTTTAAGTAATTTGTTTTAGTGGATGCTCTAGGGCTTACCATATGCATCTTAACTCAGAATTGACTTCAGATTTATACCAACGATGCCAGTTAGATATTAATCCTGCATAGCTCTATTCATTTATTCCCTTTTGTGCTATTATTATACATATTATACATATGACATCAATATAGTTATAACTATTGTTACAATTATTACTTTATAATTTTTAAAGAAGCTGGGAGAAGAAATGAGAGCAAGTATATATTTATAGCATTTCTTATATTAACCTTATTTACCCTTTCTTGTTCTCTTCATTCGTTTCTCAGATTCCAGTTGCCACTTGGTGTCACTTCGTTACTCCAATGTGTACCTACCCACATCATTTGTGCTATTATTAGCAAACATATTACACATATGTTATCCACTCAACAGTTCAATTATATACTTACTGTTTTATACAGTTGTTTTTTAAATCAGTTAATGGAAGGCAGGAGAATAAATATGCATTTATACTGTCTTTTATAATTACAGAATTACCTTTGTAAATTACCTTTGTAATTCTGTACAATCATTAACACTTTGCGTGTGTGTGTGCATGTGTGGATGCTAATTACTGTCTGGAATCATTTGCTTCTAGTAAGAAGAACTTCCTTTAGTATTTCTTGTAAGGAGGATCTGCTAGCAGCAAATTACCTGTTTTAGTTTATCTGGGAATGTCTTTCTTTTGCCGTCATTTTTGAACTTTAGTTCTTCTGGATATGTAATTCTTGATTGATCATGTTTTTTCTTTCATTATCTTGAAGATATCATCCCACTGTCTTCTAGTCTTAATTGTTTCCATGAGACATCGGCTGCTCATTTATTAAGGTCCCCTTGTACATGAGAAGTCATTTTTCTCCTGCTGCTTTAAAGATCTTTTCTTTGTCTTTCACCAATTTCAATATTTACTATTTGCTGTGTGTTTGTGAGTGGATCTGCATTTGTACTCCTTGGAATTTACTGACCTTCTTAGTGTAAATTAATGTTTTTCGTCAAATTTGGAAAGTTTTCAACCATCACTTCTTTGAATATTTTTTACGCTCCTTTGTATCTCTCCTATTCTCCTGGTGTTCCTGTTACATGTATGTTGCTGCATTAACGGAGTCTCATATTTCTCTGAGGCCCTGTTCATTTTTCTTTGTTGATTTTTCTCTCTCTGTTCTTTGGACTGTGTAATTCCTATTGATCTATCTTCAAGTTTACTAATTCATTCTTCTCTCAATTAAAAATCAACTGTTGAGCTCCTCTACTGAATTTTTATTTTACTCATTATACTTTCAACTCTGGAATTTCCATTTGTTCCTTCTTATAATTTTAATCTCTGTTGACGTTCTTGATGTGGAGGAACATTGCCATCATACCTTTCTTTACTTCTTTAATCATTGTTTCCTTTGGTTCTTTGCACATATTTACAGTGGCTACTTTGAAGTCCACGGCTGTTAAATGTGAAGTCTGCTCCCTCTCACAGGCAGTTTCTGTTGTGTGCTTGTCCTCTTTTGCATAGGTCATACTTTCTTGTTCCTTTTCATGTCTTGTAATTTTTCATTGAAAAGTTGACATTTTAGATGTTATATGGTAACGCTCTGATACTGGTACTTCATCCCAAGGGCTTGTTATTGTAGTTTGCTTGCTGATTTGCTTAGTGGACTGTTTTGGTGAAGTCAATTTTTGTTGGACTGGACTATCTTAGTGAAGCCAATTTCCCTGTCAGTGTTCACCTCTGGTGTCAGTCCTCAGAGGCCACAGTCTTAGTACACATTCACCCTAAAGTGGCAGTGGTTTTACCAGGGCTCTCTTTGATTGTCTCTTTCCCTGATCACACTCAGTGGTTAGGCTCCACTCATTGCTGGATCATTGTTCTATTGTTTTTGACAATGTTCTGGGGCATAAATTGCTCACTTCCTGATCCAATTAAGTTTGCCTTTACAGAGGTAGTTTTTGAGGTCAGAGTTTGAGTGTTATTCTGACCCCAGGAAGGCATTTCCTAGCTCTCTCTTTCTCTGGTTCACTATGTTAAACTAGCTGGCTTATGGTTTGCCTTGTATCCGTCATGAAATTACCAGCCTCCTCCTTTGCTTACCACCAAAACCTCCATTGATTTTCAGAGTGCCCTTTGGCTTGAACTTCCTCACATTCTGTTTCAAATAAATCAGTTCCTTCAGAGTTGGCTCTCCCATGAGCAAATTATCTGAGCCATGACCCTGGAGCCAGGGGTGGGGACAGTGGTGCAATTCTCTTTCAGTGATGCCCTTGCTTTCGTTGCCAGGTGCTGGACAGTAGCAGTAGCCTTTGAACTTCTGGGCTTACCTCTCCTGGTGTGGAACCTCTACCCTATGAGTGAGCTTGAGAGAGGGTGGGTTATTGGGGTCCTAGTATTCTCATTGCGCTGCTCCTAAGGTGGAGCCTCTGCTCTATGAATGAAAACTAAGTAGAAGTACGAAGTCCCAGACCCCTTGTCTGTACTCTCTTGGAAATTATCTTCTGCAATAGGTAGTTGCAGGGGAGGAGGGAAGAGAAATGCTGACAACCTCCCCCATTTGGGAAGATATCATAGCACTTAACTTAGAGATCAGTGGAAAGGGAGCTCATTCTTGGCTATACCTGCCTGGAGTTGAGTTTCCATCACACTGAGCTGAGAGTGGGTCATGATTCAAGTGCCACACACTCTTGCTGTTCTTATCAAATTTTAGTAGATTTTTCTTGAATAAATGTTTCTTCATTTGCTAAATGCCTTTAACATGATTTCCAGACTATAAGTGTTTCTGTTTTGTTTTTTGGGGGGGTTTTGGTGAGGAAGATTGGCCCTGAGCTAACATCTGTTGCTAATCTTCCTCTCTTTGTTTTCTCCCCAAAGCCCCAGTACCTAGTTGTATATCCGAGTTGTAGGTCATTCTAGTTCTTCTATGTGGGATGCTGCTACAGCATGGTTTGATGAACAGTGTGTAGGTCTGTGCCCAGGATCTGAACTGGTGAACCGTGGGCAGCCAAAGCAGACCACTCAAACTTAACCACTTGGCCATGGGGCTGGCACTGTATAAACACTTTTTAAAATTATAACTTCCACAAATTATGCTTGTTTAACTAGCCAGCCAGTCTGCAGAACTCCCCTATCGATCATAATTGTTCTAAAGTCCTTCATTGATAGTTCTAATATGAGGATCTGCTCTGGGTTTAGGTCCATTGCTTTTTCTCTTGAAAAATGGGTTGTTTTTCCTGTTTTGTGTGTGGATGTCTCATAAGTTATAAATTAAATGCTGTACATTGCATGTAGAACAGTTGAGTTTAGGTAAATAGTATTTACACCTGGAAATGGAAAAACCTCTTCTTTGGTCCAGTTGTAAATTTGAGGGGTTCATTCAATCTGATGAAGAAGTTGGGCTGGATTGGGGTTATTTTGTTGCGTTTATTGAACTGTATGCTTCACATTTCTTTGGTGGTGGGCTACTGTTATCTGGGCCTTAGAGTTCCTAGACTGGTATACACATTGTCGGATTTAACATAAAACAATAATCACCTTAACATTTTATACCTGTGAAGTGTTTTAAATTCTTCCCAGTGTTATCACAACTGTTTTTGACATTACTGATCTTTCTTTGCCATAGCCAGATAGCTATATTTGTAGGAGAGATAATCCCCTATCTCCTGGTCATTGTTCTCAGTGTGCTGAGACAGTCTGGTCTTGGTGAAACAACTTTTTCACTGCCTTTTCTCTCAAATTTATATTCTCTTGTTCTCGGCAGTGCATTGCACAGTTTAAAACAGAGTTTTCCACAAAGTCACCCATGTATACAAATGCTTTCTTCATTTCCCTAGATTCCGGGCATTTTCTTGCACGTCATTAGCCCCAGATACCATTCTTTGAGAAATGACCAAGTTTTAGATCTGTTTTCTTTTCTTCATCACTACATAAAGACTTCTCTTCTCTAGAACTAAGGGAGAGAGGACTAAACTTTTTCTTAAACTTTCGCTTTTACCTCCTATTCATTATTTTAGAACAGGATGTTAGCAGCTGCGCTGAGGACAGAAGAACTGTTCTAATTTTATGAAGATTGATCAGGGCTCTAACTCTACACACATAAGCAGTTAAATAATTTATCTACAGCTCCTTTGAAATTTGCTTGATGTTGGAATCTTATGTCTAGTTACTCAAGCCAATTCGATTTGTGTATGAGCTCTGTCTCTCACCAGACATCAAAAACATCTGTCTTCTCTTAGGTGACTTTTTGGAAGTTGTGGAAGCGGAAGGTGTTGGTACCCCTATTCAGCATCCCTTCTACCAAGTCACTGCAAGCACTCCCCAGCTATGTGAGAGTTGGCTGCTATGGGCTTACAACTGCTCTTTCTTCAGAGAATGGTTCTGACTGAACAGGAGCCACCTCCTGCAGGAGGTTTTACAATCTACTCTCCTCCAGAGAAAGGCTGACTGAGAGAGAGATGCAAAAAGCCGTTCCATTTGTCTCAACATGAGTCCAACTCTATGGAGCAGTTCTTTCATCAGAGGTCCCATGGGACCAGGCTGAACTAGTCTCCAGCTGAGACCACATCCTTGATTGGCTTTCTTCCCTTGACTTATTCTGCTTCCTTCAGTCTTCCTTTCCAGAGAGGACTCTCACATAAATCACTTCCTCAGCAATTCCTGTCTTAGTCTCTGTTTCTAAGGAACCCACTCCAAATCAACTGGTATTGGAAGTGGTCCCGAAAGCAGACACAAATGAAGGCAGTCTGGAGGTGGACCACTTGCTGGTGAAATGTCAATAGGAACTCTACCACTAGCAGTTTAAACAGACCCTAGAATGATTAGAATGATATAACAAATGCAGTTAAGATTTTTCGCTCTGGTGGACTAGTGTTTGAAACATTCAAAGAAAATAGTAACTGTAAGGACTCTATCGAACTTGGTAGCTTTTGTGAAGTGCCCTTGTCGAGGGGAGACAAGGACAGGCTCAGCTCTCTTTAAAGCACAGTGTGAGTCAGCAGCCTCTTTGGTAACATTTAAGGAGACCTTCACTCTCTGTAGTCAGAGGATGGACAAAGCATAGAGCAGACATAGAATTTAATTACAAAAGTAACAGAATTTCGAAGAAGGTTCATTCAGCCGAACAAGTCTCCTATTTCAAAGATGGGGCCCTGATAGGGAACGCGTGGGACCCTTAGTCTTGGTATGATGAATTCCTGAACAGATACAGTTGAGAACCTTGAACACCCCGATGCCTCTGAACTCTCTTAACCTGCAGAAATGACACAATCTCATGTTGAAGACATGCCGCCCCCTCTTACTTTAGGAACACACAGAAAGCTCAGATAAGGGACGAGCCTTATAAGACAAGGCTTGTCTTCCTCAGGATATGCCTCCATTTCTTTTTCTTCCACCAGATTTAAATTAGGTTAAATCTCCACATAAACTAAGGAAGAGCTAAGGCTGCTAACAGAAAAGAGATATTATACATCAAAGCTGCTGCAAGAACTAGCTAACATGCACGAGCAGGCACTGGGAGAGCGTGCCCAGGAGTGAATCTAGCAGGTGGGAGATCAAGGGTGGTTGGAACATAAAGCTGAATAGGGGAGAGTTTGCTGATAGGGAGCCACCGCCCCTCAGGCAGGATTAACGTCCTGGCAAGGGTCCTGGGAAATGGCTGTAATATATGCTATCTGCTGACTCATGGAATTTTTGAAAAAGTGACAGCCTTCATTAAATTACATAGATATACTAAAAATACCCTTAGAAGACTCTGAAGGAAGGGATCAAAGGGCTCATAAAAGTGGAGATGCTATAATGGAGCTGTTATATAAGACTGAAAAATCCAATGGCTGACCGTGTTCCTTTGGAGGGAGGCCTGGAGGACATTTTTTTTAGCAAGGGGATAAAAGTGGACATCAGCTGAGGCTGTTGTTAGAAGATGCTGTGACAGAACCAGGCTTCCTAGTGGCAAGAGGGTAGAGGTCACCAGAATAGCACTTAACTGTCAGATGCAAAGTGCTCAGACTTGCCCTATTAGGCAGCAAGGTTGAAATAGCAAACAGGAGGAGGCTGAACTGCATGGCTCTTTGGACAAGGCAAACGGAACAAGATATATTGGCAACCAACAAGAGGACTGCTTAGTATACATAAAGGAAAGCAATCAAGAATGAATGAGAAGGCTCAGACCAGCTACCCCGATGAACGCATGATCCCTTTGCCCAGTCTCCAGATTTGAACCAGTTTTCAGGCTCAGTATTATCAAGCGAAGAAGAGTCTGAGGCACAAGAAGTAGGACCTGTAATACCATGATGAGGCTATCCACTGTGATTTCCCCAGACTTGCCCTCAAACCCTATAGTCATTTATCTGGGTATCCATCACTGGAGAAAGGGGCATACTCAGATATTTTAAGAGCTATGGGATATAGCATGTGAGTTGAAGCTCATACTTAAGGATTTAAAGCACCATCACTGCCCCCCTTATTAGGGAAACATGTGGGTAACTAATGGAACATGGATCCAGATCCATCTCATAGTGGTTCCACTGGATCCGTCTATTTTCACCTCTTTTTTCTCTCTTTTGTCTCCTCTCTTTCCTTCTCCATTTTCCCTCTTTCTCTCTTCTCCTTTCCTCTCCTCTTCCACCTCTCCAAATGCCCCCCCCCCACACACACACCCTTTGACATACACACAATACAAACGAACACTCATTCTGCATCAGGACCTGTGCTAGGCACTGATAACTCAGAGATAAAATCCAGGCTCTTCCATCAAAGCGCTCACAGAGCAGAGTGGGAGAAGGGTGAGTCGGTGAGCAGCAATTCTAACAGGGTCTGCCACAGCGTCCTGCACAGGGTAGTATGGCAGCACAGAGGGGAAACCGCCAACCCAACCAGGAGGGGGTGAAATAAAGAGAGGCTTCTCAGAATCAATCATGTTTGACTTCATGTTTGAAAGAAGAATGAGGATTATCAGGCAGAAAATGGTGGATCCCCTGTGTTCTTGTGCTCATTTTCAATTGAGTCCTGACATCCTTCAAAGGTTAATTTCTTGGCATGTATTTCTAACCACGTTAAGTAGGCATTTCATAGAAGAACCGCTGGGGCTCAACTTACCATGGGAACGTGCAGAAAGCTATCTTGTAAGCAAAGACTTTTCCTCTCGGGAGTCTAGATTCTGGAAAACAATGACTTTTACCAGATTATTTTATTTTTCTTTCACAGATGAGTTATTTTTCTGAAGCCTCCCGTAATACTCCAAGCTTTGAGTAGATAACACTCTAGTTAGAGAAGCTATAAATAAAGAAAAGTAGCTTTCCCAGCAGCTCAGATTCTTTCTCCTGGGTCCTATCTTGCCCTTGGAAGATGACTAATGGAAAGACAGGAAATTTATAACCAGAGTTAGGCTTAAGTCTCTGCTCTACCAGTTCTGAGCTGTGTGACCCTAGGACAGATATCCAACCTCTCTGAGTATTATTGGTCTACCTCTTAGGAGACTGGAGGAAATTAAAAATACAATCTTTAAAGGAATATGCACATATTAGATCCTCAATAAATGTCAGAGAGGGGACAGATGTCTGAGATCATCTACACTTTCCTTTTACACAAATCATTGTCCAAATTCACATGCTTAGTCGTCCATGCTAGAAATCACACTTGGGTCTGCTGAATTACAAGGCAGAAGGTGGACAGGGGAGCAAAAGGTGCAAGGGAGAGAAAGTAGATACTTAACAGGCAAGTTCACAGAAACAAACGCTGCAAACCGACTTGATTGCTTAGGGAACCCGTGGGAATTGGGAGGGATTGGTGGTCAAATCCTGGAAAGAATTTTCTGGGGAGCAGAAGTGTAGGTAAGATAGGAAAGAAAGGAAATCAAATAGATGAATGGTGATAGATGAAGGGGTGTGTCGATTAATCTATAGACCGGACTACAGACTCGAAGTAAGACAACCCTGTCTCAGAGCACAGGCCACATGTGACGGGAGCAGAAGTGTTGGGGAGGCTGGGGCCCACAGTGTGGAGACAATGTCTACTGGACAAGCCTGGAGACGGCTGTTCTGTTCTAAGTGAGCCGAGATCTGTTTCTTTCTAAGTGGGAAGTTCAAGGGTCAACCTATGTTAAGAGAAAAGGGGACCAGACTAAAAATGTTATCTCAGTGATTTTGGGGCCTCTCAAAAGAGGGAGGCAGTGTTGATGGTAAGCGATGCTTCCAGAATGTTGTGTGTGAGAGAGGCAGACAGAGTGTAAGCTGTCGGGTAGACCTGGTTAAATTATGGGATGAGTTATCCAAGCGCACACTTCGAAAGGAGCCAGCATGCAGGAGTAAGTGTTAGAAGTTGAGAGAGATTTAAAAGAAGGAAATAAGACAACGACTGACTACATCCAATGACATGATGAGTTGGCCATTCTTTTATTTATATGTGGGTTATAATGCTAGTTTTTTCCCTTGAGCTAAAATAAAAGTATGATGGGTTGGTGTCAATTTGAACAGGAAATTGGAGAGACCAGGAAGATGGAGAGAGAGTCGATGGTGAATAGATAATGACATAACTTAAGATACTGAAACGTATAGAGGAAAAGAGACAGATAGAGGAAGACTGGGAGACCGAGTAAAGAGGAGAGTGTGTGATATTGGAAAGGATGGTTCCTTTTAGCACAGAATGAGAGAGGACTTGGGGAAATGAAGGGAAGATTCACGGAGGCAGAACCTGGGAGAGAGGAGCAGAGGCTGGGGCTGGTGCAGCTGGGGAGTCTATGCAGACAAAATCCAGGGACAAGTAGCTCAGCTGGCTGACCACAGGACAGAGAATCTGGAGCCCAATACGAAAGGATAAAAATTGGCTCTAATTATTGCAGATATAGCAAAACTGCTTAAGAGTGAAACTTATCTTTTAACAATCAATACTGCAGTTACTGACCACACACCTGCAGGCTTCATGCTGATGATAGTTCCTACATTATTTCTAATCCTCATAGCAACCTTGCTAAGAAAAGGTTATTATGCCCATTTTACAGATGAAAAGTATGAGGCCAACAGAGTTTAAGAAGCACAGACTGAAAGTGACAGTTACATTTGAACTTGAGTCTATCTGATGCCAAAGCACCACCTTGGTGGTTCCCAAACATTGTTACTGGAAGGTGCTCACAAAGATGTGGGCAAACCAAGCATTGCCAACCACCAAATAAATAATATGGCTGTGTTTAAATGTATTTAGTTGATGCACTGATAAATGAAATGCCTATTCATTGAAAAACATTGCTGATTTTGCAGTTTTGTATGAATTTTCTCAACTAAGGTTTTTTTTTTTTTTTTTTTTGGTGAGGAAGATTGGCCCTGAGCTAACATCTGTGCTGATCTTCCCCTACTTTATGTGGGAAACCACCACAGCATGGCTTGACTAGCAGTGTTAGGTCCCTGACAGGGATCTGAACCCATGAACCCCAGGCTGCCGAAACACAGCACATGAACTTAACCACTATGCCACCAGGTGGCCTTTCGACCAGGGTATATTAAAATGATCCATTTTATAAACTTATAGTGTCAGAGGATTTTCATAATTTATTTTTTAAAAGGAAGTCCTGCAACTGAACAAGTTTGGCAACCACTGCATGCTGCCACCAGTCATGTCCCACATCAGATTAGCACAGGTAGTGTAAAACCTGCAGACCAATAACATGCACAAAGTATGCACCCCTAAGTCCTTCACGGTGTGCAAAAAGGCGTTGTGCACTTTATACAGGTATGCGAATATGAGGTGCACAGAGGAACATATTATGGAATAAAGGAGAAGAAGGAAACGCAATGAGCTGGGCTTGGGGTGCTTATCTAGAATCTGATTGCTATTAACTTCAGTAACCAGAGGTGACATGAGAAGCCTTTTGCTTGAGATAGCTTCTGCTTGATTATAAGTATTTTCATTATACTTATCTCATTTTTCCAAGTTACTTAATGTTAATAAATAATTGTTGTTATCGCTTACCTTCCAAAGTAAGACCCAGAACCTTCAGAGACCGCAATTGCCTAGTCTCGCAGGTGCGTACCTCCTCAGAAGTGTGTATCCACCGCCACCTACTGGCGGCTCTGAATAATGCACGGTTATGCCTGGGAGCTCCCCGGCAACAAACTGCTGAGCGCGTTCCAGGGACGATGTCATAAGGAAAAGAGAGAACCAGAGCCTACGGTCTTTTCCGGAGTGGAGAAGGAAGTAAAAAAGTGAGAAAATGTGGGGGACAATTTTTATGAAAACTTGGAAATAGTAGACACTTCTGAGGCAAATTGGATTTCCAAAAGTGTTTGAGAGCGATCCATGAACAGCGAGACTCACTCCCTGAGAAGAATAACAGAGTTTATTTCCATGAAAGCACAATCGAACTAATTGTTAAAAGCTGGATTGAACTATGGCCTTAAGAAAGTAGAATCACTGGAGGGGATTCAATCTGTATAGATTCCTTCTAGAAGAGCTGAGGAAATGGGGGCAAAGGTCGGTGAAGTGGTTAGAACTGTAAAACCCAGATCGTTATGTTTGGGAAAACCAAGTTCCCAGATACATTTTTAACTGAGTTTATTATAAACTCGTTTATTGTCTCTGTGGGGATTGTGAGTGGTGTACCTTAAGCTGTTTTTACTGACTATATTGAATGTTAGTAGTAAAACCACAGTGTGCAGAGTCTGTGCCATGTAGCAGGTGTGTCGTGGGAATTCACCACAGGCATGTAAATTGAAGTCCCACGTTGAGGACAAGGGAAACAGAGATGCAGAGATGCTGAATAACTTGCCCACATTCTCCTAAGTACTCAAACGCCAAGATGGGATTCAAATTCAGGTGTCTAATTCCACATCCTGTTCTTTCCACATCGTGTTGCTTTTCTTTGAATCACCTGCATTTAAAATTTAATATTAATGTTTATTTTAAATCATTTCTTTGTCGAATTATTAATAAATTCGTATGGTGTAAAGTTCAAAAAGAAAGTATAAGAGCAAGTGAAAAGCAAATGAAAACAAAAAGAGTGAGTGAAAAGCAATGGCCCTCCCGCCCAGCATCTGCTTTCCCCTCCCTAAGGCGGCCCTGTCTTGCCAGCATCTGGTGTATCTTTGCAGCGTATATTATCCACGTGTGTGATTAAGAAATGTTAACATCAAAAGGATGGCGTCTCCAACATTATAAGAAATTTTATTTTTATGACTAATGCAGAAAGCCACAACAAAGGGTTAATTAACTTAAACATCAAACTACCTTGCTTGCTCCAGTAGAATTTTTAATTTGATCAAAAGTTAAGTATGGAGGATTTTCGAAATAAAATAGGGGTTAATTCACCATTCAGTTATTTGAATACTTTTGAGTGGCTACTAATGGAAGGCTTTGAAATGATTGCTTAAATTTTCTCCAAAGCTTTATATATGATTCCCAAAACCCTCTGGAAAAGCTTCCAAATTACCCAAAGTCTGTCTCCCTTTCCTTTCTTTTATTAAAAGTATTGTTCTTATTCCTAGATCCTTTGCTTGGTTCTTAGACTGACCCTTAGCTGATCAAGTTGATGTTGGCTAGAAACACACTCATCAAAAGAATCTGAACCGAAAATGCCAGTCTGGATTTTATTTCTGGATATATCATAGGCAAGCTAGCTTGTCATTTCTCTAACCAAATGCCTTAAATTTTTCAAAATGCTCCAAAACTCTTTCCTCACATGATATTTGTCAGTATGAGTCCAGTTTTCACATGCAAAGTGAATCAGATCCACCGCATCCAGTTTTATAGTATATTTTTGCAAGAGATCCCATTTTTAGCCAACTCACAGCTGAGCTTTACTTTCAGCTAATTAGTACTTGTTCTCAAATTAGGCAGTTCTAACCCAAGCTGGGATATGAGATGCAATTTATTTCCTCTTTACTCTTCTAAAATTAACTAAGCTGTAAAATATGAGTGTTCCCTTGTTTTTCTCTTTGTCTGCCCCAGGGTTTGGTTTCATCATAAAGAATTGAACAGAACTCAGGATGTTTCAACAAATCTTGCTGTTCTGATTTGAACAGTAACAGAGTCCTTCCTTTCAAAATCTCAGCTCTTTGGTTGCCAAGCAACCACTAATTTATTGTAACTGGGTAATATTTAAAATTATATGTGATGATTAAATAGAACAGTACGCTTTCCTGTTTCTGAATGTACACAGCACTGGCCAGATCAGAATGGTTGGTCTTGCAGTATCAGAAACAAATCACAAGAGATGCTTATTGATAGTAAGAGAAGAGGGAATCCACCGTTCCCTGTGTGAGCCTTGTACGTGTGGTCTTAGAGAATACAGTGATCTGTGGGGGTTGTCAATCTGATATTCACAAAATTGTAGGAGGCCCAGGTAAGGTAAAATCCTTGTTCCTAAAGAAGACTGACAGGTCCTGACAACACTTCCATTAACTTGCTTAGGCTGGGCCTTTTAATCCATGCCTTTTTACATAAGGACATTTCAAAGTGTGTGTAGCCTATTTACTAAATGAACTAAATTTAATGTAATAGAAGTAGGAAATGGCTTTATTTTTCTTTCAACCTTTGCTTCCAACATGCTCCATGAGATCTCCCTTCCCTTCCTCTGTGTGATATTTAAGGCAGATCTTGCAATTTTTTAGTCACTTTGGTTATAAAAACAACTTCACACTGTTCATGATGACCCATTATCAGGTGTTAAATTGTGCATCTCAGTGTGTATTATAACTTTAATGCTGCATCTCATTTAAAGAGTTTCTTCTCCCCTGGTCATGTCTGACCTGCCACTTACAGACCTGTAGGTGGAGAGCAGGAATAGTTTGCTCTTTCACTCCTCCTTGCTGGTCTACTCCAATCTTCCATCTCTGCCCTGAGTCTTCTGGTATCAAGACAGGGAAGAGGAGGTTAAGGGGAAAGGAACTAAAGTCTTTTTACTTGTCTGGAGCTGTTTATCCTTTTCTTAGTGCTGATGCCCATTGTGGGGCAGGGGTCCAAATGGCATCTTTCTCATTGGACACATTTGTGGATTCTTTAGATATCCTGAAAGGACATCTGCATTTCACATTGCTTCGTGATCCTTTTCCAATGCCTGCACTGTTTGTTCAACTTACAGCCTCTCAGTGCTGGAACGTCCTCATTCAAGGAAGTAGCCCTCTCGGACCAGGAACCTTCAGTATGGCTCATACCTTCCATGGCATCCACTTGGCCCCTTTGGCCGTATCAATGATAGAAACGCAGACTTGCTATCATGCCCACCTTTGACAAGGCAAGAGCTCTCCTTGCTCTCTCAAGCTCTGAGAATAGGCATTCATCTCCTCCTAGAACTCAATCACCGTGCAGCTCTTCTAGTGGCACCACGGTGGGTCCATGGGATTTTGCATCCAATCAGGGAGGGGATGAGTAACAGATCACTGCTGCATCGCTAATCTCTCTAGGAGTTTCATCTTGGAGACTGCCTTTACTTGCCTAGGGCATGTGGGAGAGGGGGACTACAGAACTCCACCCTTATCAATTCTTCCCTCTAGTAAATGTAGTCTTTTGTCTTTATAGCCTGGATGGGTGGTGAAATGAAGGTCAATGGATTGTCATTCCATTTTTAATAAGCCTTGCAGAGGTGTGCCTGGCACTTCTTTAGAATTTGTGGTACTTAACACCTATTTCCGGAGCTTTGGCCTTTGAAATTCTACGACAACAAAAATGTTCATTTCAATATGTCATTATATAGGCAATCAGAAAATAAATGATATTTCCGCAATGGAAACAAAACCCTAGGAGGGTATGATAGCTGCCAATTTTGGGGTCCACTGATTTTGCTCAGATGGCTTTGGTTTACTTAGGCTGAAAGCTAGACGGGAAGTTCAGAGTTGGGACAAGGTCAGGAATCACACTGGAAGAATGAAGATATTGAGAGGAAAGTTGTGATTAGACAGCAGGTCACGTGGCTGGCAGATAGACCCAACTAGAAAGTTTGGAAAGAAATCTGCAAGAGAGAAGATGAGAAATAAAGTATTCATCTTCCACTCCTGCTCTTCTCTTATCCGTCAAACATGCTCAAGTCTATTCCAGTCTGTGTTAGACTGGGTCTCCAAGAAGCAGACACCAAGAAGATTGAGAAGTCCAAGAAATTTCTGAGGGAAAATGCCTACAAGGGAGAAAGGAGGAATCCTGGGCTTGGGATATGAGGGAGAGCCGCCAGATTGCTGTGCAGGTGTGGGCTCTGTGAAGGAGAGAGGGCAGGTAAAAAAGTTGAGTGAAGGAGTCTTGGACTACAAGGCAGTCCTAATGAAGTTCAACAAGGCCATTCAGTTGTTCTTGAGCTTGGGTTGCCATCTGAGCTGTCCTGAATCTCCTGGGAACAGACCTATCTTGGTGCCTCTGCCACCCGCAGTCATCAGCTGAGAGCAGCCCGTGGGAAGCACGGCCCGAATGAAGACAAGGCAAGGATTTCAGAGCACAACAGTTGGATCTGCCCATCAGTTACACTGCCTGCCATTAGAGATATGAGAGGTGCATTTGCATGGCCACCAGACACCCTAACCAATGAATAGATGAATGAGTGAATGAATGAATATACTTTCTTTATTCTTGCTTAACCATTAAGTTATCCTTCAATCTTATTTTTACTTCTTTGCTAAGTTTCCTCAAATGGAAGTACATACCCAATGTTATTTTTCCCATACTGTCCATTCATTTTTTCACCCACAGCAAGATGGATACTCCTCTTCATTTCTCACCAAAACTGTTCCAGCCCAAGGTGACCGTTGACTTTCCAATTGCCCTATTGCAAGGATTGCATGATTTTGCAGCTCAGAAATGGAGTCAGTGAGGGATGTTGGTTGTGGATACAGGAACAGCCAAAAATCTGAGAGAGGAAAGGAGGATAAAGATTTGAACGTTTCATAAAAGAGAATGGAGGAAAGAAGGAGGTAGAGATGTTAAAGAAAAGTGTGGAATTTAAAAATAACTTTCGGAATACTGAAAAATCTTCTCAGACAGGCAACCCGGGAAAGCCCAGGGACTTCTTGGGAAAAATAATCAATCAAATCTGCCATCTTCTGGCTGATTTTTCAGATTTGCCAGAAGAGGTCAGCAAAGATATTAAGATCAGTCTTACCCCTCCCTAGAGGCGAGGCGGTAGGTTAGGAAGGTATTTTACCTCTTGGTTTGGAGCTTACACAGGCTCCTGTTTTCCAGATGTCTGTTGTCCTCAGGCCCTTTCCAGACTTTTGCAGCTGCCTTTGTTCTTGATAAAGGGATGGATCACAGGTTATGCATTTCATGAAATGACAGACCTTCAATTCAAATTTATATACTTTCTCTTTAAGTTTGAGTAAGTTAATGAAAACTTCTGACATGTTAGCCAATGCAGTTAGACAAGAGAAAAAAATGCAGGTGTAAAATATTAGAAAGGAAGAGAAGACAAAATTAACTTTAATTTCAAGTAATTTGGATACCTGGAAATGTAAGAAAATAAACTAAAAAACTGTGAGATAACTCAGTGATGTGGCAGGGCACAAAATTTATATTCAGGAATCAAAAGCCTTCACATATACAAAAAATCCAGTTAGAAGACACAATGGAGGGAGAGGACCCCATTTACAAAAGCGACAATAATAAAGACATATAACATTACTAGGAATAAACTTAAGAAGTAAAGTTCAAGATTTACATAAAGAAAACTTCAAAATGCTCCTGAGAGACACAAAAGAAGACTTGACCAAATGGAAAGGTGGACTCAATAATACAAAGATATCAATTCTCCCCTAAGTTTACCCATAAAAATTATACAATCTCATTTAAAAATATCAACAGTTTTTTAGCTAGACAAGCTGATTAAAATTTTTGTAAGGAAATATAACCAAGCAAAAAATAGCCAAAAATATTCAGAAAAGGAAGAGTAATGAGGAGGAACTATACCTATAAAGTGTATAATTAAAAGACTCGAGTACTATCGTTTGGAAAAGATGGATTATTTAATATATGACGAGACAACTAGTTTGTGATCTAGGAAAAAATTAATTTAAGTCTATTCCTGCATATATTACACCAGGATAAATTGCAAATGGGTCAAAGGTTTAAATGTAAAAAAATAAACCATATATATAACATAAGAAATGAAAGAATGTTTATAGGAATGAATAGACTTTCCTAAGTATAACATAAAACACAGAAGTCAAAAAAGAAAAGATTGACAAATCTGACTTTACTAAGAATTTTTGAAAAATCAATATGGTTAATATCACCCCCAAAAAAGTAAATGGACAAATGACAAACTGGGAAAAATATCTGTAACCCATATCTTAAAAGGACAATTTGCCTAATGTCGAAAGAGGTCCTATAAATCAATAAGAAAAAGTATAACAACCATATAAAAAACAATGGGCAAAATATAAGAACATACGAGAATACCCTCATCTTCACCCATAAGGAGATCAATGCAATTTAAAACTATATTAAGATATCATTTCCAGGGGCCAGCCTGGTGGCACAGCAGTTATGTTCACACATTCTGCTTTGGCAGCCCAGGGTTTGCTGGTTCGGATCCTGGGTGCAGACCTACACCCTGCTTGTCAAGCCATGCTGTGGCAGGCATCCCATATATAGAGTAGAGGAAGATGGGTGTGGATATTAGCTCTGGGCTAATCTTCCTCAAAAAGAATAAACATAAAAAATACATAAATTAAAAAGTAAGATATCATTTCCACTTATTAAATTGACAAATATCAAAAAGTTTTATAACACATTGTGGGAAAATAGGCAGTGTAAAGTGAAATAACCTGCATAAGAAGCAATTTCATAATATCTATCAAAGTTACAAATACTTGCACCCTTTGACCGAGCAATTCCTCTCCTAGGAATTATCATTTAGATAATCTGGCACAAGGACATAGCTATGTATTTGATTATTAAATCCATCATTGGTTGTGAAAGCAACAGATCGAAAACAGCTTAAATATTAATCAATGAGGAAACAGCAAAATAAACTGTGGCCCTCCATCTGGAGGTTGTTAATAATCTGGAGTCATTGAAACAAGAAAAGGAAAAAGAGGGATCCCTTATGTGTAGATATGTAATGATCTGCAAGATATTTTTCCAGGTGTAGAATAAGTATTTAATATACTGTCATTTGTACAAAAAAGAAAAATGTGTCTGTGTGCATTTGCTTACATATGCTTAAAATACCTCTACAAACATACACTAGAACATTGATAACATTGGTTGCCTTTAGGGGAGGGAAATCAGGTGGTGGGGGGACAGATAGACAGAAAAATGTTTCCAAGTGTTTTTTGAATTTTGAAGCACGTGACTATATCATGCTTTGATGCTTTGATATTTGAGCGTGGTTATATCTTCCTCTGATATTTTGGTACTTAAAAAAAAAGGCCTGTATTTGGGATACTCTATAATCATTTTTCTCTAGATACGTTAATTTCTATCAATAGTAAGATCTTACCCAACCAAAATTCAACTATAGGACCCCTCCACTTTTCTAGAATCTGGCTTAGATCAGGAAATAGCAAAATAAGCCATCAAGCAAGCAAAAAGATGTCCCAAAGTCCATGTGTGAAAGAAAAGCTTAGGCCTTCACTCACGGGAAGTCTGTTAGGCATCTTTTAATCTATGTGATTAATTTATTGGAAACTATTATATCTTTACTCACAGAAAGTAGATAGGAAGGGGCAGGGCCTGCTGAAATCACTGAGCAGTATGTTAGCTCACAATCTGAGAGGCATGTTGGGGGAAAAATCTCTACAAGCCAATCCAAGGACTTTAGACCCCGAACCTTCTGAGCGATCGTATCTGAGTGACTGTCATGTCCTAATACTGATCTTGAGAGAGCAAAATCACATTCAGCTACGCTCAGTAGGATGTGTTGAGACTGGTTTTCATTCCCAATGTCTAGATGAAATAGAAAAACTTTTGATGATAAAGAGTATAAAACTTAGGCTCTCTGGGAAATAGAATAATATATTTCAGATAGGTGGTGTTTTAGAGTGTATTTTTTAAAATATTTAGCTGGAGACATCATCAAAATGGCAGACTAATTGGTCAGAGATTCCTTTTCTAAGTCACACAACGAAATTCCAACACAAAGCCACAACAAATGAAAACATCAATATCTAAAATTGAGAGTAGGTTATGCAAAAATGAGGCAAGCAAAATATTCTAGCGCAATGAAACAATTTCCTAATACATAAATGCCCAGAAGAAATTTACAACTTCTCTGTAATGGAATGACTCCAAAAATCATGACTAAAATGGAAAGAATGTAAAATATCTATTAGCAAAGATATGAGAAGAATCTTAGCAGTCATTTGTCTAGGACAGGTTAGAAAGAAAGAAATAGTAACACAATGATTAACTATAATAGAGCAATTAAGAATAGTGCTGGCATACTCTTTGAACCAGCTATTTCTAGAATTCTTCTAGATATACTTACATAAGGTGAATAGATATTTACACAAGGATATATATACCCTTGTTGGAAACATGCATATCTTTTGCTTTGAAATAATGAAACTAGAAGCAACTTAAATGTCCACTAAAAAGAGAGTGGTTAAATAAATATGTTATATTTGTTCAATGGAATACTATGTAGTCATTAAGCAGAATGAGGGAATATTATATATACTGATATATAAAAGTGAATCCTTTAAAATAAATAAAAAAGTGAGTTGCAGAACATCATTTAAAGCATTATATATTTTATTTAAATAACTTCTGTGTATGTGTGTACTTGTGCATTTTTGTGTGAGGATGTGAATGGATAAAGGGTTAGAAAGATACACATCACGCTGTTATATCAGTTGACTGGGTATTTGGGGGATGGGCAACAGGCCAGAAATTTTCACATTTTACTTTACACATAGCTGTATTACTTGATTTAAAAATATCTTTTTAAATGTTTAAAAAGAAGGATATTGTTGTTAACTCTGAAAAATCCAATTGATGGGATAGAATAGGAAAACAAACACAAACTATAATTGGATTAAAATAAAGTCATAAAAATGACTGAACTTGAGAATGATGTACAATAATCTCTCTTGGGTTTAAATGAAATTCCTAAATAATTGGTTTCAAATCAGTAAAATTTCTTATGATGAATAAGGATTGTTTTGTCTGCCTAAAACTCCTCCCTCCTTTCTCTGAGCCAGCACCCCTTGCCCTTGGGAAAGAAAGACTACTTTCCCTTTTGTGAACATTTGCTTTGAAGAATATGTAATTTCTTTCCAAGTCTATGCCCCTGAGCACAAGTGATAGGACAAAAGGCAAGCATCTAACCCAAACCGAGCCAACCATACAAATACCACCACGTCACCTCAATTATAATTGATGATGTCGGTACATACCTGACCCAGGCAAGACCAATCACAGCTCTATCTTGGTATTTTTCAAACTGGACATGGAAGAGAAGAAGACTTATTCTTTCTTTGGTGGTGAGAATTAAAGAAAGTGCATCTCTGGAGCAGTAAACACCACGTGGAAGAGGCCGGTTTGCAGAGGATAATGAGCCAATATTTGAAAGAAGCTGCGGTGAGAGATGGAGAGCAAAATAGCCCAACTCTGAGCGCTGCCCTGCTTCCCTTCTGTGGTTAGATGAGAAAACAGTTCTCCTTTTTGACTAGTTTAGTTCAGGTTGAGTTTCTGTCCTTCAAAACCAGAAGCATACTGGCTAATAATGAAAAAAAAATGGTGAGCAGGCTAACACATTTATTTGATTCCACCTTCATTTCAATGGCAGTTAATGATGATACATGAATCTAAAAAGTAACTGATAATATTCCAAAGATTTAGATTAGAATGACTACAACTTTCAGAACTTAAATCATAAAGTCCTGTAACAGGGCAATATTTGTAAGTTCTTAAGGAAAACCTATTCCTCCAAAGACCATTTTTGTGGTTGAGTGATCAATCATTTGGGGAAAAAAAAGGTAGTATGATTTTTCACAGGTTCAAAGGCCATAGATTTTCTGGCCACATATCTCATCTCTAAATAACATTTAAAAGCTATTTTCGGTAGTTTACTGTGTGGGAAAATAATGTTGAAAAGACTTAATTGAAAACTCTAGCAGTTATTAGGTATCTAGATGTCCTAATCAGTATTATGCTGGATTCAAAACCATATATGAGATCAAAAAAGAGAATGAATGAAACACACATTAAGACATAGAGCAATTAGCACAAAACTTCATGTCGCAGAAAGGAGTCCAAAGTTTCTATTTTCAGTGTTTAACATAGAGATAAGACTGTCTTTGTCAGTTAACCTTGTAGAATTGAGTTTAGTAAAGCTATCTTCAACCTCTTTTAGAAAGTAGTACATGTAAATACAGTTTATGTATCAAAAGGCATAATTGTTAAAGCAAAACAGTAACAAGTATAGAAGGGAAAAAAACAATTCGGTAGAGTGGATTTCAGAAACTACTATTTTTCAAAAGGATAAAATTCACCTCTCAAAAAAAAATCCTATTCTATATTTAAAAGCAAAGCCAATTTATAAAGTTTAAAAATAGAAGATGAGCTAAGACACTACTAAATTATAGGGAAAGTATAAATAATATTCGATATAATAGAAATCAATGCATAAACTATTAATCATAATAGTCGCTATAAAAGATAATGAAAAGGCACAATAAGAAAAGAACACTTTAACAATTTTACATTCAGTCAAACAATATAGCATTAAAACATATTAATAAAAACTTGTTTCAAATAGAGGAGAATATGGCAGCCATCAGAACTCTCCTTGCAGACCTCCAAGGACATTGAGAAGAGCTCCAGCTGCTGGGCTGTGAAACCCATCACTGGGGGAGACTATGCCACCCACAGGCTGCTCCCATGGGATCCAAGGCACACCCATTCCTGGAGACAAGGGATTCCTCTGACTGAAACTTCTCCTTGAGGATTCCTCAGTGATTTCCCAAGCCTCCTTAGACTGTGTGGCAGTCTAAAATGCTTCCACCCACCTTCTCTCCCTCTTTCCTTTACTCTGGGTCAGACTTGCATTGTGCTTGATGACTCTCCCAGCCTTCTCTGGCTCCCTGCTCATATTGTTTCCCAGGAATTTCCCTAACAAACACTTGCACAGTTAATCTGGTCTTGGCATCTAGTTCTCTGATAGCTCAGAGAGAGTGACAAAATAATGCATTTGTGGGGAGAGCTGCACAGTAGCAGAATGTGAGCTGTCTCAGCAAGTTCAGGTAGCAGGCATGCTAGAATCTTAACATTTCAGACATGGCATGAGAAGGAAGTCAGAATTAGACTTAATATAGTGACTTCCCAAGGTGCGTAGATCCCAGGGGCAAACATGGATTTCCTTTTGGCAGAATTCAGCACTTTGAGAAGATCCCAAATAGCAGAGGGCCTCAAATTCAGGAAGCATTAGCACCAGGCAGTAACCGGAGTGTGTAATTGTGGTTAGGTCGTCCATTCATCTAGTGCAGAGAGCTCAGGGAGCAGAATCAAGCTTCCCAGGCAAGAGCAATGGTTGGGGTAGAGCTGAAATCCAGTTCTAGTGGAGATTCCAACCAGAAATGGACACAGAAGTTCTATGGCATCAGTCAATGTAGAGGTGCTGGAGGGAAAGCAATGGCCCAAGAGGCCCCTCTTACCACCACAAAGAATCTGTTAGGAACAACAACACTGATCACAAATTCCTCATACTCATAGTACTAAGACCTATAATGTGATTCTTGTCGGTCAGGATTACCTCAAAAAGAGTTGTGATTCTTAGGGTTGGGAAAGGCAGGGACTGACATCAACATGATAAAATGAATTAATAAAAATACCAAAGACTTGGATAATTCAATTATTCAGGCAATTTAAGAAATTATTGTAAAATTAGATGAGAAAAATGGAAAATGTAACTATGTATGGCTGTCATCAAAAAAAATCATAAATGGGCCATGGTGGTATTTTTAAAATACCAACCACCAACCTCCTAATAACAGGAATTGTGCCCAACACTTTCTCTAACGATAACACATTTGAAGAAGAAATGAATAATCAAAATATTAACAAATTGCTTAATTTCTTGGGATGTTAAGAATACTTTTTATAAGTAAAAATTGGCTTAGGAAAGAAATTAAGAATGCAATAGAAATCTATTTTAAAGTAATAATAAACACAGCTCTGCATATCAAAATGTGTTGGGATGTGGCCAAAACAGTGTTTAGAAGAAAATGTACTCACTTAAACGTCTTTAATAAGAAGAAATTTTAAAAAGAGATATTAATGAAAAAACTATTATATTGTAAATTCTATAATAGAACAAAGTATTAATTTAAAGCAAAACAGGAAAATAATATAAAAATGTAAATTAATAACATTGAAAATAAGTGGTATAAATCATACGTAAAATTAAGAGCTGATTATTTGAAGAGAAGAAGAAAATTGATAAACCTCTCAGAAATACAATTAAAAAGACAGAACAATTCTAGTTCATAAAGATATCTATGTGGATACCCATCCATCTCCATCATATCTCTTAGATTTCTGCAACATCTGTCAATTAAAAAAATCAATGTATACACACACACACACACACACACATACACACATAGATGAAAAATCCTGACATTCCCCAAATTAACCTCTTTTACTGGCTTCTTCTCTTTCTGGCCATCAAATGTTGGAGTGACCCATGCTCTGACCTCTTAAATTCATTCCTAGCTGATCTCCTCTGCTCCCTTGACTTTAAAGATAATCTACTTAAATTCAAACATTCAATTTATTGTCTTTAGCTTTGACCTTTCCCTTGAGCCCTAGACATTTACATTTAATTTCCTACTCAACATCTCTACTTCAATGTGTAATAAGATTTGCTTATTTAAACACCTAAAACAGAGCTCTCTGAATGCACCCACTCACAGTTCATTCTTCTCTCAATTTTCTTTCCCTTAGGAAATGGCTGTTCAGGTATCAAACCTAGGCATGATACTTGATACATCTCTCTCATTTCATCTCCCATGGAATCCATCAGCTAATCCTATTGGTGCTATCTTTGAATATACCTAGGTTTTGGCTGCTTCTTACCACCTTCATTGCTATCAGTTTAATCCATATCTTCATCATCTCTTGCCTGGATCTTGCAATGATTCTAATAGCTTCCTCACCAGCCTTGCTGCTCCTATTCAACACCACCTCCCCCAGGAGACTGATGATCCTTTAAAAACTGTCCAATGATTTCCCACCAAACATAAAAAGAAAGCTCAAAGACTTCCCTCAGATCACGAGGCTGACTTCTTTACTCTTTCTGCTCAAATGCCATATCATGTTATCAAAAATGGTACTTCATTACCACCACCACGCATCTCTCTCCACCCCCTTATCCTGTTTTATTTTTCCTCACAGCAGTTATCACTACCTACAATTGCAGTATTTATTTGTGTACTTGTTTACCATCTGCCTGTCTCTCTCTCTGGGTGTCAGAACATTGCATACACCCTTGCCATGCTGACCTCTATTACATTAAAAAAAAAAAATCTACGTAGAAATAGAAATTCCTGAAAATACCTAGGCAAGAAGGTGGAGTGGAGGCCTGGAGAAGGTAGTGCACTGTCTAGGCTGTGGGAGGCTCCCCTATGTCATGCTCAGAGCAGGTACAATGAACACAGTAGTTTCAACACATGCTGGGGATTGGCGTTTCCACACAAAGCTGAGAAGCTATGACCTCAGGAGAGAAGAACTGTATAAGAATACATGCTAGAAATATAGACAAGGCCTGCAAGTGCTACCTGCCATCAGAAATATGAGAATGGGAGTTGAAGGTCACTTTTCTTGGACTATCTTTCTAGTTCTGGGGTCGAGCTAGATGGATTTTTAATTTCTCTAAGTGAATCTCAAGGTAAAAACAAAGCACACTAGCTCCAATCCACTTCTAGTCACAGGGGAGAATCTTAAATCAAAGAAAGGATTAAAGGGTTATTTTATGGCTTCTCACTACTCCAGGCACAGTGTGTATGGAAGCGCTGGGAGAGAAGTTGGGGGGTTGTCTCAATAGTCTGTGGACTCTCAAGAAAATTGGCTGTACTCAGGTCAGTTAGTGGAGGAACAGCACTTTTAAGTGGCTTTCGGTAAGCTCAGGAGTCAGCCTGGACAGAGGTGCACATCCTGTAACTTCAGACATCCACAGAGAGACAGCCTCTGGATCGTATCTTTTTTGGAGAACTTAAAAGTGTGGTTTTGACACTTATCAAGAGCAGTTAGGCATTCCAGGCTCAAGTAACCCACCAGTCTTTTAAATATAGATAGTACAAATCCAATAACACTCTTATGTTTCAAACATAGCATTGGCACCAAAACACTAACTGCTATACTAAAATCAAGTTACATCCGCCACTTCTATATTTATGGACCACAGGCTTTCGAAAACAGAGAGGACAATCTGGAAAGCAAAGTAGGAAAATTTCTTCTCAAAATAAAATTTGCTTGGGAGACTCCAGTCCTCAAAAGAGAGTTGTCCTGAAGACCCCCCCACCAAGACAGCCACACGGGTAGATTTAGAGCAGGGGTGGAGGCATGACACACATTTTCTTGTTGTCAAATGATAAATCTGGAAATCTTGTCTTAATTAAGAAGTGAAAACAAACGGGACTGGAATTACGAGACTCTGGTGTTAGGAACTCAAATGATGGGATGAGCACGTAGTTTCTCTGTCTCCATTTTAACTCCTGGTCATGAATACAAGCTCTGCTTCCACACAGGCTTCCAGCAGTTCTGGGGCTAAAGGCTTTCTCTTTTACGCTAGCCAGGCCCGGACGGTGGTGGGGGACGAGAGTGTCTCTTCTAACAAACATGGATCTTGGGCTTCTTTAAAACTGGACCAGCTTAGGTCACTTGCCCGCTCTTGAACTAATCACTGTGGTCAGGAGGATGTCAGGCACTGATTGATTATATCTGAGCTAATCACAGTGACAGGGAGGTGGGGGCGGGGGTGTGTATGCAATCACTCTGTTTGCTTTAGGTCAAGTAGGGCCTGCTCCAAGTATGCTGGTGGAGTCCATCCACCTAAACTGCATTTACAATGGGATACAAGTAGATGGATATTGGGGAGCTCACTGGAGTTGTTACTGGGTCCTAGATTTCAAACGCTTTTTGTTTTCTTTTTTATGCTTTTGTGATTTTAAAATTTGCTATAATGAACCTGTATTTTGTAACAAAAAAGAAAATGGAATACAAAATAAAAGAAAATTAGAAATAAAGAGGATATATAGCACTGGAGAAAATGTTAAAACTAATTAAGAAATGTTAGGCAAAGTTAAAATCAAAAAAATAAGTGAAATATATGACTTTTCTATAAAAATAGGATATATCAATATTGAATCAAGAAATCGAGAGTAACAAGAACTGAAGAGGAAAATGGGTAAGTTACCAAAGAGGCGTGCTCCCTTCCTCTACCTACCCTATTTTCCAGGATTTGAAAATTTTCTTTAAATTTTCAAAAAATAAATAATCCCTTTTTTGCAAGACATGGCATTATACCTGTGGTGGGCATTTGTCATATTTGTGGCTGACAAGCGTCTTTTGAACATCTTCCTATGTTTGGGGATTTCCCATGTTATAGATCGCTCTTCTCCAGGGTAGAAGTCAGGCTATGCTCTCTCGGACTCTCCCTCAGTCAGACACAGGCCATGATCTAGGCTTCACCAATCAGAGAGAGACTCCTGCACCAGGCATCAATTGCAAAGTGAAAAATGAGAGAAAGAGATGTAGCGTGGATCAATTTGCGGCAAATGTAGCTCAAGACTCTGCTGTCTGTTCCCCAGCATCACTGGTGGGGGCCACAGGGTCTGGGCAGCAGTGGCAGCAGGAGGGTACCTCGGCCAGAACACGGTGCGGTTCTAGCATTGTTGCTGCATAGTCTCTGATTCTCTCTCTCTGCCAATCCCAGATATTGTGAACTTCCACATATCATTGAATAGATTTCTTTTCTGACTAAACCATCTAGAATAGATTCTGTTGCTTGCAGTAAAGAATCGGATTGATTCATTAACCAGTTCACTCTGCCAGACAATTATAGAAGCTTCCTTGCAACTTGACAATCACTTGTAAATTAAATTTTTTATTTTGAGATACTTGAAGATTCACAGGCAGTGGTAAGGAATAATATAGAGAGATTCACGTACCCTTTACTCAGTTCCCCACAGTGGTCATGTCTTGTGAAACTCTAGTACAATTTCACAACCGGGACATTGATATTTACATGACATGGGTACAGTCAACATATAGAACATTTCCATCACCACAAGGATCCTTCCTGTCCCCCTTTTACAGCCATGCCCTCTGCCATCCTACCCCTATTTCTCTTTGACCCCTCAAAACCACTAATTTGTTCTCCACTTCTATTATTTTGGCATGGAACGTGTATTATGTAAATGGAATCATATGCAATCTTTTGGGATTGACCTTTTTTTCACTCAGCATAATTCTTTGGAGAGTCATCCAGAGTGTCGTGTGTATTGATAGGTTGTTCTTTTTAAATTGCTGAGTAATATTCCATGGTATGGGTTACCACAGTTTAACTACCCACCCACTGAAGGACATCTGAGTTGTTTCCAGTTTGTCTTTTATGAATAAAGCTGCTACAATATTCGTGTACAGGTTTTGTGGAAATATAAGTTTTTATTTCTTTGGGAGTCAGGCAAGAATTGCAGTCTCTGGGTCATACAGCAGTTGAAAATTTAGTTTTTGAGAAACTGCCAAACTGTTTTCTAGAAGGGCTACACCATTTTACATTCCTAGCAGCAATATAGAAGTGATCCAGTTTCTCTACATATTAGCTCGTATTTGGCTCTCGCTACTTATTTTAGCCATTCTGATAAGTAATAGTGGTTTCTCATTGAAGCTTTAATTTGCATTAATTTCTCTAATGGCTAATGGTATTGAGCATCTTTCAGTGTACTTATTTGCTATCTTTATATCCTCTTTGGAGAACTGTCTATGTCTACTGCCCATTTTCTAATTGGCACGCTTATTTTTCTGAACATTGAGTTTTGAGAGGTTTTTAAAAATGTGTACTTTAGATACTAGTTCTTTGTTGGATATTTAGTTTGCAAATAATTTTTCCCAGTCTGTAGTCTGTCTTTTCATCCTGTTAACATGGTTTGTTGCACAGTAAAAATTTTTAATTTTGGTGAAGTCTAATTTATTAATTCTTCCTTTTCTGGATTGTGCTTTTGGTTCAACGGCCTGAGAACCAGGAGCTCCAATGTCCAAGGACATGTTCCACCTCAAGCAAAGGTAGCAGATTTGCTCTTCCTCTGCCTTTTTGTTTCTTTTTGGCACCCAGCCTCTTGGATGATGCCCGCCCACATTGGTGAGGGTGATCCTTTTTTTTTCCCCCAACTTCAATGAGATATAATTGATATATAACACTGTGTAAATTAAGGTGTACAATGTGATGATTTGACATACACACACACGCATATATATATGACTTGATACATACATATGTTATATATATATATACACACATATATATATATGAATGAAATGATTACCACAATAAGGTTAGCTAGAGCATCCATCACCTAATATAATTAACCTTTTTTTTGTAGTGAGAACATTTAAGATCTATTCTCTTGGCAGTTTTCAAGTATATAATATACTATTGTTAACTCTAGTCACAGTGCTGTATATTAGATCCCCCAAATTTATTCATCTTATAACTGGAAGTTTGTACCTTTTGACCAGCATCTCCCCATTTCTCCAAACCCCTGTCCTTGGAAACCACCCTTCTACTCACCATTTCTGTCAATTCATCTTTTTTTCAGAATCCACATATATTGTGATATTATACAGTATTTGTATTTCTCTGTCTGACTTATTTCACTTAGCATAATACCCTCAAGGTTTATCCATGTTCTCACAAATGGCAGAATTTCCTCATTTTTATGGCTGAATAATATTCCTTATATATGATATATACATGTATATATATATATATACACACATATAATTTAGAATATGAAAACTAAACATTGGGGTGCAGACGTCTCTTCAAGATCCTGATTTCGTTTCCTTCCAATATATATCCAGAAGTGAGATTGCTGGATCATATGGTAGTTCTGTTTTTGATTTTTGGGGGAGCCACCATACTATTTTCCATAGTGGCTGCACCAATTTACATTCCTGCTAACAGTCTACAAGGGTTCCCTTTGGTCCACATCCTCACCAACACTTATCTCTTATCTTTTCGGTAACAGCTATTCTAACAGATGTGAGGTGATATCTCATTGTGGTTTTGATTTGCATTTCCCTGATGATTAGTGATATTGAGTTTCTTTTCATATATCTATTGTCCTTTTGTATGTCTTCTTTGGAAAAATGTCTATTCAGTTCCTTTGCCCATTTTGTTTGTTTGTTCGAGGAAGAGTAGCCCTGAGCTAACATCCGTGCCAATCTTCCTCTACTTTTTGTATGTGGGATGCCTTCACAGCATGGCTGATGCGTGGAGTAGATCCACACCAGGGATCCAAACCCACGAACCCTGGGCCGCAGGAGTGGAGTGCACAGAACTTTAACCATTTGGCCAAGGGGCCAGCCCCTCTTCTGTCCATTTTTTAATCAGGTTATTTATTTATTTATTATTTAGTATTGAGTTATATGAGTTATACAGTTTGGATATTAACCGCCTATCTGATACATGGCTTACAAATATTTTCTCCCATTCTATGTGTCGTATTTTCATTTGGTTGTAAAGTTTCTTTCACTGGTCAGAAGCACTTTAGTTTGATGTAGTCCTACTTGCTTGTTTTTGCTTTTGTTGCCTATGCTTTTGGTGACGTATCCAAGAAATTGTTGCCAAGATCAATATCAGAAAGGTTTCCCCTATGTTTTCTTCTGGGAGTTCCACAGTTTCAGGTCTGACATTTAAGTTTTTAATCCAATTGAGTTGATTTTATTTATTTATTTATTTGTTTGTTTGTTTTTTGTTTTTGGGAAGATTGGCCCTGAGCTAACATCTGCTCCCAATCCTCCTCTTTTTGCTGAGGAAGACTGGCCCTGAACTAACATCCACGCCCATCTTCCTCCACTTTATATGTGGGATGCCTACCACAGCATGGCCTTCTGAGTGGTGCTGTGTCTGCACCCGGGATCTGAACCAGCAAACCCGGGGCTGCTGAAGTGGAACATGCGCACTTAACCACTGTACCACCGGGCCCACCCCTGAGTTGATTTCTATGTATGGTGTAAGATAAGGGTTCAGTTTCGTTCTTTTGCATGTGGATATCCAATTTTCCCAACACCATTTGTTAAACAGACTATCCTGTCCCCATTTTGTATTCTTGGCTCCTTGTCTATGATCAGTAGACTGGGTTTATTTCTGGGCTCTCTCTTCTGTTCCATTGGTCTGTATGTGCAGCTTTATACCAATACCACATTGTTCTTTTTTAAGACTTTGTTTTTTAGGCCAGTTTCAGGTTCACAGTAAAATTAACAGGAAGATATAGAGATTTCCCATATATTGCCTATCCCCCAACATGTATAACCCCCCTCATTGTCAATATCCCTTACCAGAGTGGTACATTTGTTACAATTGATGAACCTACATTAACATGTCATAATCACCCAAAGTCTGCAGTTTACATTAGGGTTCACTCTTGTTGTTGTATATTCTATGGGTCTGGACAAATGTCTAGTGACATGTATCCATTATTATGGTATCATACAGAGTAGTTTCACTGCCCTAAACTCCTCTGTGGTCCACCAATTAATCCCTGCCCCTCTCCCCCGACAACCCCTGGCAACCACTGATCTTTTTCAGAGTGGCTTCTTTCACATAGTAATATGCATTTAAGGTTCCTCTATGTCTTTTTATGGCTTCATAGTGCACTTCCTTTTGGCACTGGATAATGTTCCATTGTCTACATGTACCACAATTTATGTATTCATTTTTATACTAAAGGACATCTTGATTGCTTCCAAGTTTTGGCAATTATGAATAAAACTGTTATAAATATCTGTGTGCAAGTTTTTGTGTGGCCATAAGTTTCCAGCTCCTTTGGGTAAATACCAAAGAGCATGATTGCTGGATCATGTGGTAAGAGTATATTGTAAGAGACCACCAAACTGTCTTCTAAGGTGGTTGCACCATGTTGCATTCCCACCAGCAATGAATGAGAGTCCCTCTTGCTCCACATCCTCATCAGCATTTGGTGTTGTCAGTGTTCTGGATTTTGGCCATTCTAACAGGTGTGTGGTGGTATCTCATTGTTATTTTAATTTGCATTTCACTAATGACATATGATGTGGAGCATATTTTCATCTACTTATTCTCCATCTGTATATCTTCTTCGGTGAATTGTCTGTTAAGATCTTTGGACCGAGGCCAGCCCTGTGGCACAGCAGTTAAGTTCAAATGTTCTGCTTCAACAGCCCTGGGTTCACTGGTTTGGATGGCAAATGCTGACCTACATACTGCTTGTTAAGCCATGCTGTCACAGATGTCACACATATAAAGTAGAGGAAGATGGGCATGGATGTTAGCTCAGGGCTAATCTTCCTCAAAAAAAAAATAATAAAATAAAAAATATCTTTGGGCCATTTTTTAGTCAGATTGTTTTCTGATTGTTGGGTTTTAAGAGTTTTTGTATATTTTGGATAACATTTCTTTATCAGATAGGTCTTTTGCAAATATTTCTCCTATTCTACGGCTTCTCATTCTCTTTCTATTGTCTTTCATAGTGCAGAATTTTTTAATTTTAATGTTCAGCTTGTCAATTATTTCTTTCATGGATCATGCTTTTGGTGTTTTATCTAAAAAATCATCACCGTACCCAAGGTCATCTAGGTTTTCTCCTATGTTATATTTTAGGAGTTTTATAGTTTTGAGTTTTATATTTAGGTCTGTGGTCCATTTTGGGTTAACTTTTGTGAAGAGTGTAAGAACTCTGTCTAGATTCATTTCTTTGCTTATGGGTATCCAGTTGTTCCAGCAGCCTTTGTTGAAAAGACACTTTGCTCCGTTGTATTGCCTTTGCTCCTTTTTCAAAGATCAATTGCCTATATTTATGTGAATCTATTTCTGGGATCTTTATTCTGTTCCACTGATCTATACGTCCGGTCTTTTGGCAATACCACAGTGTCCTTTTTTTTTTTTTTTTTTTTTTTAGTGAGGAAGATTGTCCCTGAGCTAACATGTTTACCAATATTCCACTGTTTTGTATGTGCGATGCTGCCACAGCATGGCTTTAGGAGCAACGTGTAGATACGCACCTGGGGTGCAAACCCACAAACCCTGGACCGCTGAAGCTGAGCATGCAAACTTAACCACTTTGTCACTGGGCCAGCCCCACCACACTGTCTTGATTACTGTAGCTTTATAGTAAGTCAAGTAGGTAACACGAAGTTGAGTAGTGTCAGTCCTCTAACTTTGTTCTTCTCCTTCAATACTGTGTTGCTTATTCTGGGTCTTTTGCCTCTCTACATAAACGTTAAAACCAGTTTGTCAATATCCAAAAGACAACTTGCTGAGATTTTTATTGGAATTGCACTGAATCTACAGATCAATTGGAAACAACTGACATCCTGACAATGTTGAGTTTTTCTATGCACAAATATGTAATATTTTTCAATTTATTTAGTTCTTTGATTTTGTTCATCACAGATTTGCAGTTTTCCTTATATAGCTCTTATACATATTTTTGTTAGATTTATACCTAAGTATTTCATTTTGGGGGTGCTAACATAAATGTTATTGCATTTTTAATTCCAAATTCTACTTGGTCATTGATGGAGTACTGTTTTGGTTACCACAGCTTCGTAATATATTTTGAAGTCAGGAAGTATGATGCCTCCATCTTAGTTCTTCTTTTTCAAGATTTCTTTAGCTCTTCTGGGTCCTTTGTAGCTCCATATGAATTTTAGAATTGTTTTTTCTATTTATGTAAAAGATATCATTGGGATTTTGATAGGGATTTTAGTGAATCCATAGATGGCAGACTATCGTGAGAATAGCAATGCCAGTTCCAAGTATGCTGTTTCTAGATGATGAAAAACATCTAATTCTCAAGATACTGATGAGTTCTGCACAAGAGAAGATAGAGGTTTGTTTGTTTGTTTGTTTGTGCCCAGCTTTGAGTCACCCTTAATCATCTGGGCCTTGAAGCAGTAGTGCATGTGCCCAGAGCCTTACAAATGAGCCAAGTGCTCTTACAGTCATTTTCATATTTGCAGATCAATTACCTGACTTCTTCTGCCTTGCTCTGTATCACAAGAAACTAAATTTCCCAAGGCCCCTTCCTCTCTGACTTCTTAGAAGATTCAACCAAGCAGAAGAGTGTGGAAGTAGAGATGAAGCCAGGGTGTTTTTCCTTCTCTTTCGCTGCTTTAGGTGGCACCTCTGGTGGCAGCTGTAGCTCCTCTGTGGCTCCAGCTCTCACTGGACAGCTCTTTCTCGTAAGGTTCCAGCTTGCCGAGCAGGTTCAATACGATTCCATTTTCTGCTGGGTGGCCCCAGGTCCAAGGCTCTGGTAACACTTCCTCCCCTTTGTTTCTCTAGCCTTAAGGGTTGTAGTAGCTTCTTTCTGTTAATAATTTTGGGGTTGTCTCATTGTGCTCCCATACATAGTGCTTCTCAATTCTTCTATCATCTTTATATCCAGTTACATGTATTAAATTTTCTCTGTTAGAAACACCTAGAGAGGCTGGCCCTGTGGCCGAGTGGTTAAGTTGGTACACTCCGCCTTTGTGGCCTGGGGTTCATCGGTTCAGATACTGGGCTCGGACCTATACACCACTCATCAGGTCATTCTGTGGTGGTGTCCCACATAGAAGAACTAGAATGGCTTACAACTAGGATATACAACTACATACTGGGGCTTTGGGGAGAAAAAAAAAATACCTAGAGTGGTTTCTGTTTCCTTGAGAGGATTCTAACTGTTAAAGACTCTCACTAAAATAACGCCAAGTTGAACAGTTTGAATGAGGACATCCAAGTCTCTGGGCAAACCAGCAAGCATTATAGGAATAACATAGCAGTATGAGATCTGCCTCCTCTTTTTGCATCATGCTAGTTGCTAGGTATAGTGTTGCCATATGGCACAACCAATTTACATGCTAGTTTGTGTAATTGGCAAACCTTAGAGTTGTGCAGTTCCCATCACAGTCACCTGTATCTAACGAGTTTGGGTGGGTAGACTTTGTCCAAACCTCATTTGTATAGTGGTATCTGTTCATCAGTAAGACTAGAGTCAACTCTGAGAGGTGGGAAAAAACCTACAGCAGCCTAAAGAAAACAGTAATTTTCTCACAGAAAAAAGTCTGTAGGGACAAAATTCAGGGCTGATATGCTGCTCATCTCCACAAAGTCCACAGCCACCCAGACACTGGATTTCTTTCCACGCACCAGTCTGCCATCCCTTGAGTGTGAACCTCATTCTTATAATCCATGGAGCATGTGTCTTCCAGGTAGCAGAATGGCGGAAGGGACCAAAAAACAAAAAAAGGAGAGGCAATGGGAAAATGCGAAATATCTCCTGAGAAAGATTCTAAATAGTTACTGTGTGATACTTTCTGCTTACATCCCTTTGGCCAGAACTTTCAGGAGTGGGGATGAATGGGCTCAGATCATTCCTTCTCTGGTCTATGGTAATCTTTAATGGGGAGAGAGAAGCAGTTCCAACACATTGATGCTGATGCTCTGACTTTAGACCTAAAGGAACTTCTAAGGCCCTCAGAGAAAAAAGAAATTGAAATTAAATCAGAAACCTAGAATCATAAGCTTTGAGAACTAGATTTTACGGATCTCAAAAATTACGTAAAATTCACACCACTAGGTTATGAGAACTGTT
Organism: Equus quagga; assembly: GCF_021613505.1. Classification (NCBI taxonomy): domain Eukaryota; kingdom Metazoa; phylum Chordata; class Mammalia; order Perissodactyla; family Equidae; genus Equus; species Equus quagga. Next base: position 120,479,772 of record NC_060274.1, on the reverse strand, counting down.
GTATGCAAATCAGGTTTTCTGATTCTTAGTCCAGTGATCTCTTCATGACATGTTGCCTCAGAGGGAGGGCTGTCCTTCTCTTTGTGGCATACTAAATGTAGCTGCAAATTCTTTGCAGCTCTTCTCCTTAAGCAGGGGAGTTTACTTTTCTATTTTTCTATATTTTTATATTTCCTGTATTTGTATATATATATGTGTATATATACCATATGCATTATATATTTATATAATATTTTCTAGATGAGGCTCTATGTGTGTGTACATATGTAAATAGAAGCAAGGGAATTAAAGAACTGAATTTTTGGAGCATAAGAAAGGAAGGGAAGAAGGAATAAAGGGAATAGCATCCCAGGTTGGAGATTCTCAACTTCAATTCACAGTAAGCTTCCTCTGTTGTGTGACAACACCATCAGTCAGTAGCTATTAAATGCTATTGGTAGCATATGCTTTAATTAAGAATCAGGGCATGAAGCCAGGCAAAGGTGTAAATCTTTGGACTCCAAAGAGACAAGACATGGCTGATAGCTACCTATGCAAGTTTATCCATGCTCTAATGTTATATATCTTCTTCCTGAGCCTAGTTTCCGTGTTAACCCTGATAGCTTCATTCCATATCTAGCTCTTGAACTCTACTCATCTTACTGATGACTTAGGTTCTAAACTCAGCCTTTATTTTTGAGTTTTCTATTCATGGTGCCCAAATGATATCTGCCTTCTCTAATTCCCATTTCTGGTCCACCTGAGAAATTAGCAAGCTAGTGTTGGAGATTGAGAAGAGAGGTCTGTGAGTATGGAACTGGATTATAGGACTTTACCCAAGTCTGCCAAAAGTTGAAGATCCAAGGTAAGAGTTAAAGCTAAAGTCCTTAGAGTATGTACAAGCCTAAATCTGTGTAAGCAAGCTCAGGTCTCAACTCTGAAGGATAAGTGCTAGGCCTCAAAGAGGTCCCAGGGTCAAGAATCAGAAGCAGAATCAGAAGAAATTAAGTGGTCAAGGTCAATTAAAATGATCAGAGTTTGGAAATTTTTTCTGCAAAAGTAGGGTTGTATAATGACCATTTGCATGAGTAGAAATGCCAGTTTAAAAGTTCGTAGATGAGGGAATGCCACATTGCCATGTTATCTGAGATGCCCTCCACTACTTGAGGGTCATGATTTTGTGATGTAAGTATTTGTGGGCATTCCTCACGTAGAAGGCTGACCCAGTTGGGTTCCTGCCATCTTTTTCTGTGTAGATTTCTGCTGGTCTCACATAGGGTGCCAATATTTCTGCTGCCACACAGGTGGACCAAACTCCTGGCTAGAAAGTATGTGAGATTTTCAATAAACTGAGTGTGATGGTTTGGATTTATTATTCAGCAAATATTCACTATCCTTCTCCCACTATGAGCAAAAGATGTCTCCTGGTCCATTGATATTGTGACTTACTTTGGCCAATGGAATATTAGCAAACATGATGAAAACTGAGTCTTAAAATTACTTGTGAGGTTTGGTTTGAATCTTGTACTCTGGTGATCTTTAATGGGAAAACATGACTTGCTTAGCCTCTGCCCCTTTGGCCTGGGCCCCAGAATAATCACACATGTGGCAGAGCTACATGAACCTATGTCCTAGATTTAAGCTGATCCAAATACACCCTGAAGCACAAAAGAACACAGCCTACATCAGATGAACAGCAGTCAACACACAGATATTTGAACATGAGAATAAATGCTTATTTTTGTAATCATTGAGTTTTGAACAGTTTGTTACAAAGCATTATTATGGTAGTAGCTGACTAAGACAGCAGGCTTAGCAAGATCTTATGCAAATTCTAAGGACACATACATTGAATTGACACCTGTGTCAATTAGAGTTTTCTGTGTCCAGAGTATTGCCCTGGACTCCTGTTGGATTGGGAAGAAGGGAGTGGTGGCATGGAAAAAAATACCAAGAAAAATAAAGGCTAGTAATCCTCCTTTTGAGACACGTCAAACCAGACATACAGAACATTCTGTGCACATTCAAAGTTCAGTCTTTGGAGCATGTTAATGCAAATAATCCATAACAAATCTATAAATCAAAATTGGGGTGAGTTTCTTACGAGCCAGATCTGAGGACTAGCCTGGGGCCTTCCTTCCAGGGCACCAAAGAAGTGTACAGAGTGGTTATATATTGTCAAAAAGCATGCATTACATATGATTGGAATGTCCCTTTTACAGTAGTCACAAGATTGCCTAACTGGCACAGTGATTCATACAGAAGGTAGCCTGTCTGTTGTCTCAAGCTGGGTGGTCACAGGGTGAGCGCAGCAATTCCTAGTCTGGGGGGAGATGTTTATCCTTAAGGAAATGGCAATGTGGGGGGAGTTGCATCTTCACTTTAAAGACATTTATTCTTGTCTTTGGGACAAGCAAATGCTTAAAGTAGATATACAATTAGTGCTCAATGGCCACATCAGGCCCTTTTGGAAAAACAAGGTCATGCAGAATTAGTTTCACACGAAATGGCTTCCTCATATGCTCCAATATATTCTATTGTTTGCCATTTATTTATCATTTTTCCCCTTTGGATCTATAATCTTTTGATTGAAAGCATTGATGATCAAAATATTGCCCCTTGGCTCCAGGGCAGTTGCTGCCTATGCTGGGTTCATCATGTCCCTCCGTGCTAGGCTTTTATCTCATTTATTTGCCCAGTTGTCTACATTGAGGGGAAATGGTCAGACAAGCATAAAGGTATATATATTAACAGAGGAAGCATTTCATAGGTTATACAATTTTCAATTAATTTTAGATTGTTGCACAAACATTATACATGTGCTTTTCTATGACCCCTTGTGTTTACATTGTTCACAATTATAGAACAAGTACAGTAACAGTGATAATAATTCAACATATTTAAAAACTTTAGTTTAAAACGAGTTCTTAGCAGAGTCTTTATCAGAAAAGGAATTTGCCCAGGACTATGAGATCTAATGAGCATCTCAAGTCACCGAGCAACCATTATTCAAGCTTATATGCCAGTTTTACAACACTAAGTAAAGAAAACAGCAATTACTTTGACTATTATGACTAGTACAAGAATTCCAAGAAGTAATAGAAATAGGAATTGCAATCTGGATTAAAGAAGGGAACCGTTACTGGAAGGGAACCCGTCAAACATATCAAGACTGAGTGTAGGATTGCTTAAGGCATTCACCTGTTTTTTCATGTGCTTTAGCATAGATGACATATTGGAAGATTCATCACATATAAAAGCACAGCATTCAGTTTGATTACTGTATATGTACCACCTTGGGATGTAGTTAAAATACTAAAGCCATTCTATTTTGAAAGACAGCCTTTTTCATTAAAGATATTTAAATATTTAATAAGGCTATTCCTGCTTCACTATCATTAAGGGTTTGCTGAGTATATTTAGTCAGGGTTTCTCTATGTGATGATGACATCTCCTAGCCCCAAAGAAGGAACAAATATAGCTGCTTGGTGGCCATACCGGTGGAACACTGAATGAGCCCATCTGGCCTTAAAGAGAAGGGGATTGGTGACTGGTGTTAACTTGGGGTGAATCCATCCCTGCAACCAAGGGAAACTCAGGGTGCAATGTTTTAGCCATCTAGGCAGTAGCCAAGGCCAGATATTTGTTCCACATAACCATTGAGTTCCATTAGGAGCAACCAGATAAATGCCTGGTCTTCAAGACCAGTCTGTTCCAAATCAATCACTTTCTTTAAGTATGATGGTATTTTGAAACCTTAAACTGAACAATTATAAAATAGATATACTGTTTAAGCATAACAAAGGTTTAAATTAGAGGATATAAGGTTGGGAATACAGGGCTGGTCTGGAATCTTGGGACGGCTGTCTACAACAGATGCCATCTTCTTCTCAGCCTGGTATTGTCCTTTCCAACAGGGCTGCAAAGAGTCTTTTATTTGATGCCTCTTCTGATAAACAAATTCTCCAGGTTATGGTCCATGATCCTTGAGGTCTTGGAGCTCTCTGTGAAAATAATCAGCTACCAACCTTTCATTTCTTTTAAGCACATCCATGAGACCCTGACAACAATGCAATATATTTCCCTTAAGCAAAGCTGATTCATATATTTCCTCATCTAATTGCATAGGATGTCCTATTAGTATTTCAAAAGGAGACAGCAGATGTTTACCAAAAGGTGTAGATCTAAGATTAAGGAGCACTAACAGAAGAGCTTTTGGCCATGAGAGAGTAAATGCTTTGGAAAGCTTTGTTGATTGAGTTTTGATTGTCCTATTATTTCTTTCCACCAATCCTGAGGACCGGAGATGGTAAGCACCCTGGAAATACTGCATTATTGGCTAAATGTTACAAATAAATTTAATTATTTTTTAATTATTTGTCTGGTGAAATGAGTTCCTTGATCACTGTGTAACTCAGTAAGAATTCCTCAAACAGGAATTACCCTTTTCAATAATAATTTACCTAAAGCTGTTATTCTTCTGAAGGAAAGGTCTCAACCAAATGTGAGAACATACAGATTATTACAAGATATATTTATATCCTTGAGATGGTGGCATTTGGACAAAGTCCAGTTCCATACCCCAAAAGGTCCCTTAGGAAGGGGAAAGTGGCCTTGTGATACATGAAACTGTTCCTCTAGATTATATTTTGGGCATATTGAACAATGAGGATAGGCTGTATAGGCCACTGTGGGAGAAAGTTTCCAAAAGTATTGTTTTCCCCCTTTTGTTGTCACTTTATTCCTTTCCTTCCATGGTGATTTCTTTAGCCTATGGAAGGACATCTTTTACTGGGTTAGCAGAGTTAATAAAAAGTAGAAGGCATTCTTGAGGCTGGACAGCATATCCAGCTTGATAACATCCTTGCTCATCTTTTAAGTAAGACTCATCTGTAAACCAAGTTAAATAATAGAATGCAGTCCTGCTCATTTCCTCTTATGATGTTGGAAGCAAGGTACCACAGTTAAAATAGTGAATAATATTTACTTACATAATATAACCTAAGCAGGTTTATCATCATTTGCTTGATAATGCTTCCCATACAATTTAACATAGCAAACAAGCTAATCAGTATCTTCCTCTTTATAGGAAGAGAGAACAAATTTCTTTGAGAAGTCCCAGGGGCGCTCTGAAAATTCTCAAAGAAGAAAGTCCAAAGAAAGACTTTGTTTAGGATATGAATTATGGGGAGCTTGTCAAAAATATCAAAAGATTGTAAAACACTTTTTCAAACAAGATTAATAAAAAACCTTAATTTTTTGAGAAAACTAAGAAGTAAGAAATTATAAGCTTTCTTTTACATTAGCAGTCTGTGGCTTGGCAAATTTATAAATACCTTTCATAATTTCTAAAAACATGTTACTTCACAGTGCAATCTTTTAATAAAATATAAGACGTTTACTAATACACCTAAACAACTTTTAGTTTTTCTATAATAAGAAGCCAACATAAACTTATATATAATAATTAATATTTAATATTTTATCTTATTTAGATATGATCTAGATATTTAATGAATTTTTATCAGTTAAAATAACCTGGCAAAACTTCAAAGTTTCAAGTTATTAAAGAGATTTTGGAAGCTATTTTAAGTACATGCACCATAACACATAATTATTGTTAAAAGTTCACCCAACACTCATCTTTTTCACTTCCAGTTACTTGTTCCCAATAATTATTTAGATTGTCTACAAGACTTCACAAGACATTAGACAAAATTAGCCATCATTTTAAGTTATTATTTATGTTAACCAGTTTTGTAATAGTGATAACATCAGCTTATGTGACCAATAAATGTAGAATAAAGGCTGCATTTATTATCTGCATCACATCCAATGCTGATAATTTTGAGGACATATCTGTTTTAATCAAACCAACAAACTTAAACAAGCTTTTATTTACCAAAGATTATTTCATATCACGTTAACTCAAAAGACATTTGGGTTAGTTGCATTTAGAAAAAAACATTTGTAAGTGCTTACTTTAAGTCAATTGAATAGAGCTCTTTAGTAATTATACCATCTGGAGGTAAAATATCACACATTTATAACATACCTATATAGATACACATAAATGACAGACAGATACAACAAAGATTTTCCTTAGATTTTTGGGCAAGGGTGACTTCACAGCAGACTATGTCTGCAAAAACTTCTTTCCCCATTTTTTTTCTTTCTTTCAGTCTGAAGAATCTGGGATGGGAATCTCCCTTTTCATTAAGCACGTGCAAGTCACCAGCATGAAGCCAACCGGGGTGTGGAGGGGAGGCCGCCATTAGGGAACTGACTGAGCTTTTTAACAAGCTCAATTTCCTGCTTTTGTCTTAGTTTTGTCTTGCTATAAAGTCTGAACAATTCATAAAGACACAGTAGTGGGTCAGAAGTGTCCAGCTTGTGACCACTACTCCCTAGAGAAAGGTTGTGAACACTCTCTTACGTGTCTCAGTTTCTCCCGCCAGCAGCCTAAAACCTCCATGAGGGCTTGGAGTGTGGGTGACCAGCTCTCATATGCGATTCCCTGGATGAACCTTTAATTAATTAACGTGAAAGATAGTGGAGTTCCCTATGGGACCACTACTCTTGATGAGGACTGTAACCCTCCAACACTGCCACTAAGGTTCTCAGTCAACTGAGAATGCCTTTTGGCCAAGAGGAGCAATGTCTCATTTCTTCAGAACTGAACCTGTTCAGCCTCTCATTGCTCTATCAAGCAGTTTGTTCAGACTTTATAAAAACAGTTCTTTCGAATTGTAGGGACCTGAAATTGGCCAGCCCAAGATATGTCTCTTTGGCATCAGGATTATTTGAGGCTGATTGCTTTTGATAAACTGGGACAGGGAAGGAGGCTCTGAGGAATGGAACTTGCCCTTTGTTAGGACACATTTACGTTTGTAAGGTAAACCTCTATCTGTAAAGGTGCCTCCCTCTCTGTACCAGGAAGAAGAAAGGAGATGACCTTCTCTCTAGAAACTCTTAATCAATACCAAAGGCAAGGACTTAAATCTGCATTTTATTGTGCTAGTCTGGTGACCTCCTGTAACTGACTTCCCTCCCCCTCCCAACGTTGGCATTTCTTTAAGGATTAAGCATCTTTCCTTAGGCTAGGAACTGATTGCTGTGCTCACCTGTGACTGCCCAGCTCCAGACAATCGACTTGCCTCCTGCTATGCCCACCGAGATAGCAGACCACTACCTTCTGTGTCCATCAAGCGCTGTGCTGACAGGGCAATCTTGTGACTATTGTGGGGGGGACATTTCAACCATATGTGAAACACCCTGTTTGGGGGTATATAACCACTCTGTGCACCCTACTTCTTCGGTGCCCTTTCTTCCTTTGGGAAGAAAGGCCCCGGGCCGTGGTTCCTCATAAAGCTTTGTTTAATTTTCTCTTGCTATTCTGTCTCATGTGAATTTAATTCGTTCTCCGGCCAGACGAACCTACATTTGGGAAGAGGAAATGTCTTCCTCCCCTACACAATTTAAAGCCAAATTTAAGAAGTCAGCCTGCCCCATTTCCTCCTAGGCTCCCCTGGCCTAGGAATTCCCCCTAGGTTCCTCTTTCCTAGGAATTTCCCTCCTATATTCTTCTTACACAGGGTATGTACTGGTACTTTCCTAAGACACACAGACTTAAGGTTTGAAACAGCTTATATAAACTCTGGAGCATTGACTTAAAATAAGGAGGTCTGAGTTTCAGAAGAACTCACCAGGATCACCTGAAGAAGCAGTGATCTGGGAGAGCTCAATGCCAGTTCAGTGTAGATTCCAGGTGGTCTCTGGTGGGTTTCTCTGAAATCCTGCCATGACTACACCAAGAAATGTTGATGCAAATAATTCATAACCAATCTATAAATCAAAATTAGACTGAGTTTATTATGAGCCAGATCTGAGGACTAACCAAAGAAGTGGAGTGTACAGAGTGGTTATGTACCATCAAAGAGCATGTATCACATATGATTGCCCCTTTTACAACAGTCACAAGATTGCCTAGCCAGCACAATTCACACGGCAGGTAGCCTGTCTATTGTCTCAAGCTGGGTGGTCACAGGGTGAGCACAGCAATCAATTCCTAGCCTAGAGAGAGATGCTTATCCTTAAGCAAATGCCAATGTGGGGGAAGTTGCGTCTTTATCTTAAAGGCATTTGTTCTTGTCTTTGGGATGTGGTAAACACTTAAAGCAGATATACAATGCTGGCTCAATGGCTGTGTCAGATCTTTTTGGAAAAACAAGGTCAGGCCACATTAGTTTTATACCAAATGGCTTCTTCATATACTCCAATATATCCTATTGCTTGCCATTTATTTATTAGGCATTACCTTCAAGTTTTTACCATATTCAAGCACCAACTCAACTATTATCTCTTTAATATATTTTTATTGGCTTATTAATTTAATTAAACAGGGATTATGTATTCTAGTGTTGTTCTAGTCATATCTATGTAAGAAAAAATGCATGTGCAAATAAAAATATTAAAAGCAGTCCATCTACTTGTCACTTAAATTGTTTCAAAAACCATAAATTCTCTTTCCCAAAGTTGATCCCCAACTCTTAATATGGCTTCCTTTGAAAAATCAATTTGAACATCCCCAAATCTACTCCAGTGATATGCTTCTCCCTCCTCTTGTCAAACTTCCCAGCATTACCTGGGACATCAAGGCTTACTCTGGTTCATTCAGAATGGGGTCTATTGTTCCATAGGAGGTGGCTTCTCAGTTGTTGTCACTGAAATTGAGTGATCTTAGAAGTGAACTGTCAGATGCCACAATATGTAGGTCAATGTCCCATCTCTGATTTTGATACCTTAACCACTGTAGATAGTAGCTGATTATGGGTAGAAAACGAAGGCCACAACCTTCAAAAGGTAGAATTGGATATTTGAGAGATCGGAGACTACCAGCCCCTAAGGCAGTCAAGCAGTGAAAGATAGTTTAGAGAGTTTAGACAAGAGAAGATTCTGGCTGAGAAGAGACTTCCAAAGACAGAATTACAATGACTGAGAGGCCCAGTGGTGAAGGCTTTTGTTCAATTCCCAGTTCTGATAATTGTTGAGTTTATAACTTTGGGCAAGTTTATTGTACTTCCATGTATCTCAGTTTTCTCATCTGTAAAATGGGGGAAGTAATAGCTCTTATCTCCCTCACAGAGTTACTGTGAAGACTGAAGAGAAAATATATATAAACAAAGCATTCATTCTAGTCCTGGCACATTGGAAGTGCTCAGTAAAAAGCAGATACTATTATTATTTTTTTGATATTCTCATGGTATCACACGAAAGATCCCGGAATTAGAATAGCCTGGACAGAACAATTAAAGCAACCAGAAGGCAGTGTCTGCAAAGATAAATGTGTGCCCGCTCTACAAGCCTGTGGCTGTTAACTGGAGCTCTCTTTGCTGCTAAGAGCTGAGTGATGACTGCTGCCCTGGAGGTGCGTGGTATGACTGGGCATGGCTGCTGTGATGACTCACTGCAGAGTAGGACATGGGAGATAAGGAGAGTTACGCTCCTGAGGCAGCTCCCAGAACAGAGGTTACTTTGCCTGCAGGAGGCAGCAGGGTAGGGAGGGGTGGACTGGCAGTCATGTCGCCATATCTCCATGGTTGGCTCAGCTTCTCCAGTAGGGAGAAAACATCAGCTCAGGCCATAGTGGCTGTTTATAAGGCTAATGTCACACAGCACACTTGTGCCTCAACTTGCTCTTATCTAATCTGAATTGGCCTTATTATCATTTCCCTAGAGAAACGTCAATCCAGAGGATTTGATTAGCAGAAAAGGAGTGGGAAGGGAAACAGATGTGAAGGAAGCTAGAAATTCATGGGTAGAATATCAGACTTTCTGGAAGGGACAGTAGTAGAGAAGGCACAATCAGTTTCTATCTAAACAGACCCTAAACCTCCAAAATCCTGAATCACCTTTTTGCTCTCAAGGTGATCCCTATTCCAAACCCTTAACCAAAATTCCACTTTTTCTATCACTGGTATCACCATTCTCCTGGTCATCCAGAAATGAAACCTGAAACTCATCTGTGACTGTTATACCCACCTCTGCATCCCATCACTTTCCATGACTTTATTTTCCTCCATAAAATTTTTCTCTTCATGTATTTCCCTCCCCTCTACCGTCATCCTGGGCAAGGCCCTCACTTTGTCATTCCTGTACCCCTAATCTAGCCACTGTGTCTCTTGTCTTTTATCTAATCAATCCAGATGCCCAGGACCACACCAACCTTTTGTAGATATTATTTTCATCATGTCAAATTGTCACAGACTAATTGCCTGGGAGAACTCAGGGGAGATTTCAGAAGCATTTGAGAAAAAAACTGTTTTTCTCTCTTTGTTAGGTTAAGAGATGCAATTGACAACCACCCTGAACCAGACCAAGTCTCACCAAAAGAATGATGCCTTTGACATTTGCCTCATTTTTAATGCTAAGATCTTCCCTCAGGGAGGAGCTTAGGCCTTATTACCATAACATGCAGTTTATAAAGGAGCATGTTTTCCAGCTGAGCTTGTGCAAGCGAATACCCACCTCTCCCTTTTGAATATTCATTCTCCATCTGAAGTAAAATGCCCCTGCTGTCCTGTGCTCAGGGACAGTCACGAAGGTGGAAATGATTCTATGTGGCCTCCTATTTGCTGCAAATATACTTTACTTTGTGTGACAACTACTACTGGTGGAGAGTCTGATTTTAACTCACCAGGAGACAAACCTACTTTGGTTCTGTAACAAAACCCTTCCTCAAAAGCCTTCAATTCCTTTTTTCCTAATGTGCGAAGTCCTGACTTTTCTTCATGACTTTCACGATACTCTATAATATGGCCCCCATCAACATAGTAGCTTATTCCACTTCTCCAACCATGGAGCCATCCTTACCCCCATCCTGACAATGCACCATAGCCTGGTGCTGATGTAATCAGGAAATATTGCCAAGATATCATTAATGTGACTATCCTAATAAATCCCATTTTGCCTGGAATGGGGAAACAAGGGAGAGAGGTGAAATACCTTCTATCAGGATGGTGTTCCTTGAGACCCCAGGTAAGGGCTCAGTATGACATGGGAAAGAAAGTTTCTGGCTTGGAATGCAACTCATTCCTACATATTAAGAAGCATCTGAGGTGAATGAGAAAGGAAAAAGGACATTATCTCTGCCGCTAAATAATCCACAATCAATAGGGAGATGAAGATGAAAGCCACCTGTGTAACAGAATGCAGAATGGAAGAAAGAGAGGCTCAGAATTCCTCATTCCTTTGCAGAAGGTAGGCAAAGGCAAATAGTATTCTCATTTTCTAGGTGACAAAAGTAGCTTACCTGCCTGAGAGTTTAAGTGGCTTATTTACTGTCACAGGGCTAATAATTAGCAGATTAGAATCTCCTACTTTGTGGTCTTTTTCATGCACTGCTCTGCTTGCATCCATTAGGGCTATGACACATCCAGAGAAGTGATCAAGCATGCTGGTGGTAGGGGAGTGGGCACGGAGCTGTGAGACCTCCTGTGTAAGGTGGTATTTGACCTGAGAATAGAAGGACCCAAGAGGTTTCAATCATAGAACAAAGGAGAGAAGAAGGAATATTTCATAAATAAAAAACTCCATGAGCAAAGCCACAGAGCAGGGCAAGAAGAACCACCCAAAGGCAAGATTGTTTGGGGAGTGAAGACTCCCTCTCACCCCTGAGAAGTTGAGATAAAGGAGGAGGGCAGGCCTGGGTGTCTCTTGACTGATAAACAGGCTCCACCCAGAGGCTAATAGTGTGTATATGGGGACGGGGGTGTCTAGTGGCAGAAGTGCCCCTTCTCCAGGAAGAAGGAACTGGGGTTAGGGGTAGGAGGGAGGCCGTTTCCTGAATGCCACTCCTCAGACTCAGCACCTAGTGCAGAACCAGGAAGGATTCTGGGAGCCAGAGAGGACAGACAGAAGGCAAGTTCCCTGGAGAAAACCATTACCTTTTGGAGTCAGATGCCTAGGGTGGGGGTTGGGGGTGGCTGTCGTGTGCAAATGCCCTGCCCCCACCAGAGAGGAGGGAATGTGAGGCTTGGAGAGTAGAAACGGGAATGAAGGGAGTTGATGGGAGAGGAAGGGAAGTCATGATACATCCAGGGGAGAGGTTCATTCTGAAGCCCATCTGGGAACATGCACTGGGATGAAAATATGTGTGTGGTCGGGGTGGAGGGTAAGGAGGGGGACGCGTCAAAATTACCTGACACAACTCTCTTTAATGGACCCCTGTCCCTGAATCAGCTTCTCTCTCCTCCATCCTCACTCAGTTCAGGAGGGTGGAGAGGCGGACTGAGACTGGTGCATGGAATGGCGACTCTCCGGAGGCAGGAGGTACGTGATCCCCTTGACATGCATGGGGCAGATTTATGACATCTTTTCCAGCTCTAACATCCCACAGACACTCTCCCCCTCACAGCCTGCTTGATCCTTACCCAAGACAGGCAACAGCCCTGTTTTTCTATCTCCCAGAGTTTTGAAGAGGACTGGGTTTAGGGAGAATGAAGAGAGTTATTTTTGTCCAGAGGTGCCCTAGCACTAACTAATTCTCTCTTCTCTCCCCTTCCTTTTCCCCCACCTCTCCCTCCTCATCCCCTTCCTATTGTGTTTTCACTTCCTGGTTCCCTTCACAGAGGCCTCTAGGAGAGGAGCCCCCCACTGAAAGGAGCAGAGTGTGGGGCATGGTCAGGAGGATGCTGGTGCTTGTCCTGATTTTGAGTCTGCTCCTTGGTTCTTCTGTGCTCTTGTTCTACATCTTCGGGAGCTGTGGCCCTCGTAAGCAAGATCCTGGAATCCCCCCAACCCTGTCAGCCCTCCCTCCGTCCTGGGCCCCATCTGTCTGTCTGTCATCCTGAGGCTCCAGGCTCACTGACTTACTCACCATTCGTCCTGACCCTCCTGCTCCCCCTATTCCCTACTTCTTCCTTCCTGAATTTCACCCCTGGCCACCAGTTAGATCTTTTCCCTCTCACCAGGGTCTCTCTCCTTTTTCCTCACCTGGCTTTCCTTTGCCTAGCCCCTTGGGGGAGCCATTGTCTCTCTCTCTTTCCCAGCTCTGAGGTTTTCCCCACAGGTCCTTGTGAGACGCGTGTGTGTTGGGATCTCCTGGCTCGTTACCTGGCCTCTGGTAATACCAGTGTGGCTCCCTGTACCGACTTCTTCAGTTTTGCCTGTGGACAGGCCAAAGGGATCAGTAATTCTTTTCAGGCTCTTGCAGAGGAGAACAAGAACCGACTTCGGAGAATACTGGGTAAGGAATGCAGGGTGGAAGATTCTCTGTGCCAGTGCGTGACTCTGAGTCTAGAACCCAGTGTGGTTGGGGGACAGCTGATTTGCACCATCCTCAATGGGCTCTCAGGGAACTGCCTCAGTTTGCTTCTCTGTCACTGTAACTTTCATCTTGGCACCAACACTCTTCAATCTCTTCTGGCCCCTCTCTTCATCTTTTCTTTACCTAATCCCTGTCCTTTTTCCTTTGCCATTTATCCATGATTACTCTGTTCTCTCCAAGTTCTCCTTTTTACAAAGCTCTATCTTCTTTGTTATCTCCCCCAAATCTTCAGTTTCTATCCTATGCTGGTATCTTTCCCTACCAGCATCTCCTCAATACCTATTGCTCTTCAGTTCTTGTATTACTCTCATTCTCTAGCCTTCATACCCTTCTTGTCTTCTAATGTCACCTTGTCAGTGTAATCCTCTCCCTCCCATTGCTTCTAGCTCTCTTCTCTCACCATTATGTCCTGTTCTCCACTGAAACCTTGGACAATGGCATGTAAATTGAACTGGAAGAGGTGGGACAATGGGGATGGATGATTGGAGATGATGGTTGGAGGAAAGAAGTGGGTTAGTGGAGTGAGAAGTTATGGAGAGGGCTTTATCTGGTTGCATGTAAGGGAGAGAATACAGATAAGTACAAAGCTATGCTGGAAGAAAAGGAGAGCCAAGTTAAAAACACAAGTTAAGGAAGATTCCTATAGATTGTGACTGTGGAGAAGAGAAAAGAACTGAGAAGAAAACTATGAGGGAGGAACTGAGGCCATCTAGAAGGTTGGAAGTGGGTCCCTAGAAGGTGGTGGATGGTGGTAAGGATATGGGAATACAAATATATATGATAGGCATGCATTTCCAGTGTAGGGGAACCCAGAGAATGTGTTGACAGTATCAGTTGGAATTTGAGAGAAATAAATATATCTCTCTGCCCTCCTTCCAGTGATGGAGAAAGAGTGGAAGTGGGCTCTTCCTTGGTGGAGGGTCATGCTTCCAGTTAAGGCACAGAGATGAAAAGAAAAAATACGTTTAGGACAAATTCTACTAGCCACAATAGAATGAAAAGACTTCAGGGTAACTAAGGGAGAGATGTTCAATATTAGAGTGTGGATGAGTCCAATGGATACTTGTTTGGGTAATTGTCATGGGTCTGTTTGTTTCCTGGGATCAAAGAGTGAAGAGTCTGGACTAAGGGAGCCCGCCTTTGTTTCTTCTATGTGCTAAACCTTTCCTTATGAGTTTTCCTCTCTCCAATCCCTCAAACTTCTCTGGTTTCCTGAATCTTTCTAATTTCTTCATTCAGCTCCCTCCTGCCTTCCACTTCTATTCTTTCTCCTTTATCTTTATCTTACTTATTCTCATCTCTTCCTTTTCTTCCCTGTCTTTGCCTCTTTATTTTCTTTCTCATGTTTCCTTTATTTTCCTCATTGTCTTTTCCCCACTCCTTTTCCCTGCTCTTATTCTTACATCAGGTGGATCCAGTCCAATTTCCTGTTTTCTCAATTTTCCTCATCCCTCTATTTCTCACCTTCCTCCCATTTCCCAGAGAGTCTTCACTTTCTTTCCTATAAGCTCTCTGTCTTTACCATCCCTGCTTGTCTCTGTGCCAGCCCCACTCATTTAATTCTCCCATATTTCCTTTCTAGAGGCCCCAGGTTCCTGGCACCCGGGCTCTGGGGAAGAGAAAGCTTTCCAATTCTACAGCTTCTGCATGGACACAGATGCCATTGAGGCTGCAGGGGCTGGTCCCCTCAGACAAATTATTGAGGAGGTGAAACCGGGGGCATCAACTTCTCCCACATACATAATGCATAGGACCAATGTATGCTCGAGACTGCCATTTTTTTTTTCCCTAGAGGATGGGTGTCTCTCTTAGGGATCCCCATGTTTCAGAATCTCCAAGTTTTAGGAAATGGCAATGCCTTGTGGAAGTATTAGGACCTCGGGTGGTGGTAGAGAAAAAAGGATAGAGGTGGAACCCTAGAGAAATCAAAAGACTCAAGAGTAGAATTCAATAAGCAGCAGCTATTTGAGGAATGGGGGATGGGTCTCAGAGACTATACCCCTATGCTGAGCCCTGTCTCTCTTCCCAGCTTGGAGGGTGGCGAATTTCTGGTAGTTGGACTTCCTTGGACTTTAACCGAACTCTGAGACTTCTGATGAGTCAGTATGATCACTTCCCATTCTTCAGAGCTGATCTGCAACCTCATCCCACCCCTCCACACTTGCCAGTAATCCAGGTGAGGGATGCACTGGCAAAAATACCGTGAGAACTGGGCCTGCCTTGAATTCTAGATTATCATCTCTTAGAAAGAGGTTGAAAGTTGGGTAAATAGGACAAATACATAATGTAGAGAAGAGATCTACCTTTAGGGAAAATTATTGATGTGAGAGTCAGGGACACTAGGTGAGATTAGGGAAGGGAGCAGGGCCAGTTCTGGGAAGACAGATGTAGTTCTGTTGTTCCATTTTACTGCTTATCTAGATTACCTCAAGAACCTCTTAACTAATCCCTTATCTCCAGTATTGCCCTCCTCTTATTTACTCTTCATTTTTGCCAGAAGGACCTTTCTAAACCAAGAGCTAATTATGTTATCGTCTCTGTTTAAATGCCTTCAGTGCTTCACCAGGTCATCACAATGCAGTTCCTAATTCTTAGCAAAGCCTTGCAAGTCCTTTTGCATCTGACCCCTACACACTTCTCCAGCTTTATCTCCCCCTTCCACCCCAAGCCATGTTCACTCACTGATAGCTCGTACAATATTCCTCAGTTCTTTGCATATATGACTCCCTTTGACTACAGCATTACTCCCAATCCCCCACACTGAGCCTGGAAAACTTACATATTTTTCAAAGTTTGGCTTTGCTTATAATATCTCCCAGGAAATCTTCACTGACACCCTGGCTATGAGTTACGTAAACTGTTCTGTGCTCCCATTTTTCCACGCTCTCAGTGTTTAACACCATATTGAAGACTGTGAATCTCTTAAGAACAGGACCACACCTTATTCACCTTTGTTTCTCAGGATCTAGCACAGGGCCAGGCATCCAGAGGCCCACATGAGGTGTTTGTTGAACGAGTAAATAAATAAAAACACAGGAGGCATCAGTATTGCAGTAGGCAATGCAATGCTATAAATTTGGCCCCTACTCTCAAAAATCCCACAAAATTACAAAAGGATGAATATACAAGAAGAACTATAATCAGTATGAGACATTCTAAACTTCAGCTCTAAAGGATGTACACAGGAGTTTAACTGATATGGCCTTTACAGATTGGTTAAGAGCTGAAATGATTAAGGAATGACTCAGAGAGGGGAGGATGTGAGCTGAGCCTTGAAGCATGGTGGTTGTGAATCAACCACCTCTGTGGGGTCAGTGAAGAGGTGGGTCTGTTGAACAGAGGATTTAGGTATAACAGTGTAGTGCAGTGGGAGGTAAAAGTAAAACTGAGGACATGAAGTTGGGCCTGATTATTCCAGGCCTAAAACATCAGACAAAGGTGATAACTTTTAGCATAATAGAAAAAAAAAAAAAGAGCTACCAAGCCCTTGCAAATACGATGGTCATAATTTGAGCTTAAATAGAGTCACTGATTTGGGAGGTCAACCTGGAGATGTTGAGGAATCTAGATGAGCAATTTTGAGGTTCTGAACTAAGACGATTGTGGTAGAAATGGAAAGGAAAGGCCAGGCATGCGCATGTAGGCAACTTCATCCTAGTGGTAGTGGTCCATGGCGAGGACTTGATGACTGATTAAACATAAACAAAGGAGATGGAGGAATTGGAAAATGACCCCTCAGTTTTGATTTGGTGTGAAGAAGAGAAAGGTAGTTTCCATTAATTTGAGACTGGATGGACTCTACGGGGAAGAATAAGTAGAGAGAATGGACTACAGAGAGAGCACCCCAGTGAGGGGTGTGGGAGCAGAGAAGAGTAAGAACAGGTAGGGAGGTGGGAGTCAGACCAGTGCAGGTGACCCACAAAGACAAGGAGGAGCCAATTTAAGGAGGGAGGAGTCATCATTGATTCCAGAGATTTCCAAGCTCAGAAAATAAGGAATGAGAATTCAACATTGGAAACCTTCTAGAAGACAGTATCAAAACAGTTATAAAAATGGGCACAGATTGTACAGAGTTTAGGAGGAAGGTAAGGAAGTTGAAGCAGAGGCATAAATAACTTTCAGTTCTTTAAAGTTTGGACATAAAATGTGACAAAGGAAGCAAGTGAAAGTTTATTCAAGATAGGGGAAAAGTATACAGCTCAAGGTGGGTGTGGGATATTATAGTTGGAGAAGAAAAAAGAAAAGCGTAAGAGCAAAGATCTTCAGAATAGAATCAAGGACACAACAGTGCCAGAACTAAAGTGAGGAAAGGAAGGTGAGTGAGCTACCTGCCTAGGGTGCAAAATTTAAGAGGGTACCCAAAACTCAGTAATCAAGCTAAATAATGCAAAATAATAAATGCAAATGAATAAATAAATGCAAAAATCCATGATGAACAAAATATCAAGTTTTTATTCATTGTAGATTTTTTGAAAAAATAACGTTTTCTCCAAAATGTATTAAAAATACACTATGCATAAAAAAGAATGAAATCTTGCCATTTGTGAGAACATGGATGAACCTAGAGCGTGTTATGTAAAGTGAAATAAATTGAACAGAGAAAGACAAATACTGTATGATTTCACTTATGTGTGGAACCTAAAAAACAAAGCCAGAAAAACAAAACAAAACAGAAACAAATTCACAGATACAAAGAACAAACTGGGTCCCAGAGGGGAGAGGATGGGAGATGGGCAAAATGGATGGAGGGGATTAAGAAGTACAAACTTGCAGTTATAAAATAAATAATGCATGAGGATGTAATGTAGAGCATGGGGAATATAGTCAATAGTGTAATAACTTTGTACCGTGACAGATAGTTGTTAGATTTGTCGGGGGGCTCATTTCGTAATGTGTATAAATGTCAAATCACTATGTTGCACACCTGAAACTAATACAATACTGGATGTCAACTATACTTCCAGTTAAAAAAATACATTGTGGGTTGTCAGAAGAAAATCCACGATGAGCCAAGTTTTGCTATTTTATTCTACATGGATTTTTAGCATTCATTTTGATTTTTAAAAATATCAAGTAAGGTATTATTTATATTGATTACTGAGTTTTTAGTACCTCTTGAATTTTGCACTTGAGATGGATATCTCACTCCGCTAACCCTAGACCTGGCCCTAGAACAGGGAATGGTTCCCCTCAGGACATGGGCTATTATGCCTCTCTACCACTGAGCACCCCAAAACTGGCTGAAATACCCACCATCTCTCCACATTTCCATGTCTGGACTCTCCCCCACGCCCCTTACCCACCCCCCATCCCTCCCTCTCTTTGCACTCTCGCTCCTTCTCTAGTTCCTTTTTGTACCTTCTCCTAAGGCCATCTTCCATGGTATACTCTCCATCTCCCTACATCTGCCATCTCCTTCCTCCACACTCCCCACTTCTCTCCAGTCTCTCTTGTGTCCAGATATACCAGCCAGAGTTTGACCTTCCTGTCAAGCAAGAGCAGGAACAGAAGAACTATGCTCAGGTAAGATGGCACTGTGGACAAAGGTCCTGACCTCTGATTCTAGGAGAAAGGAAGGGGCTGCTGGTGGCTGTGACTGACATTGTCCCTCCCCTAGATCGTGCGGGAATACCTGACTTACCTGAATCAGCTGGGAACCTTGCTGGGAGGAGACGCAAGAAAGGTGCAAGAACATGCTGCCATGTCCATCTCCATTACCTCGCAGCTGCTTCAATTTCTGAGACCCCCGGAACAGCGACGGGCACAGGGAAAGCTCTTCCAGATGGTCACTATTGATCAACTGCAGGTGCCTTAAACCAGGGACTGGAGGAGGATGAGCATGGGATTCTCCCTCCCAAACTTTCTTGACCTCCTTGTATTCTTTCTGCTCATTCCCTAATTCCTTGCCATCCATAAGTTTTCTGGCTCCATTCTTTCCCCATCCTCCCTCCTCCCCAGGCCTTCTCAAACCCTGAAGGAGGGGAAGCCCGCTCTCCTGCCTCCAGTCCTCCTTCTTGGCTCCCTTCAGCCTTTGTATCTCTCCTCTAAGGAAATGGCCCCTGCCATTGACTGGTTGTCCTGCTTGCAAGCGATATTCACATCGATGTCCCTGAGCCCCTCCCAGCCCCTTGTGGTCCATGACCTGGAGTATTTGAAAAACATGTCACACCTGGTGGAAGAACAGCTGTCAAAGCACAGGTTTGCCCCAGGTGGGATTGGGGAAGTATGAGGGCAATGGAGAGACAATTTGAAGGCCCAGCAGTCTTACAAACAGAGGAGACGTTGGAGAATGCAGACTGGCAACAGCTATGCAGGAAAATGGGAAGGACCCAGGTATATGTAGGGGCAGAGAAGGGGTTAGTTGGAGGGCCCAAGAGGGAATGGAGGAAACAGGAGGTATGAGAGGCTTGGGGGCATGGGAAATGGAAAACACACACGAAATGAGGGACATAGGTCCCAGTGAGACACGGGGTTTGCTGAGGATAGAACGAAGCCTGTGAAGAGCCTCTGAGCTGTAGGAGATGCTGGAAAGCTAGTCACTGGGGACAACTCCAGCATATATGTCTTGTCAGCAGCTGAGGGATGTAGGAGGGAAGAGGAGGCATATGAGATGGGTGGGTAGAGGAGGTGAAAGCTAGGGGTGCTCTTGGGGGACAAACTGAGGGAAAGCCTATTTCAGGTGTGGTGAGATCATTCTGGGGCCCTTGTGGGAAAGGTCAGGAAGCTGGGGACTGTGGGGGACATTAGAATGAGACTCTGTGTTGGGATCTCTGCCATCCTTGATACCTGTGTGGCCACCCCCTGAAGACGGTGGCTTCCTTCCAGGGGCTTGGGCTCAAGGCACTTTTTCACGGTAACTCAGTGACAGCAACACCTAGAAATTCTTTTTGAGGGAAGCAAACCACCATTCATTCCAGTGTGAGCAGGTTTATGTAAGGGTAAAAATCACACCTGGTGAGAGAGTTACCTTCAGGGCAAAGAAAGTCTTGGATTCCAGCTTTGTTGTGCTTAGAAAACACATTTTAAGATGAGCTGAGATTTCTTGATTGTGAAAGTAGATGAATCTGTTTTGTTTAATCTTTTAAGTCCAGTCTTCATCTAGTTCCTTCTATCATTCTCCAACCCACACCAAGAAAAGCTCTTCTTGACTTGTTCCCATGTCAGACAGTGATTTTCTATAAATACAGAGGAAAAGGTGCTTCCCCTGAGTATCAAGGTGGCTTATACAAGGAGAGGCTTTTCTTGAGGGATCCCCAGAGCCCTGGAGTGTATGTGTGGGTCTCTTCTCTCCACAGGGACTTTCTGCAGAGCCACATGATCTTGGGGCTGGTGGGGTCCCTTTCTCCAGTCTTGGACAGTAAATTCCAGGAGGCGCATACTTTGCTGAACCAGAAACTACGGGAGCTGACAGAACGACCACCCTTGGTGAGCAGAGGAGGGGATGAATTCCTGTCTGAATGGGGGCTAGAAGAGTATCTGCCATTTTGAGGAATAAATATTAGCATATATCTCGCAGGGAGGAAGCATGAAGGCAGATGCCCCTCACTGTGTGGGCTTTCCATGGAAGCAGACAGGTTGGGCATACAATACTTACGTTGAGAATTGAGGTGCCAGGTACTAGACCTTTAGGCTCACATCTGGCTACCTCTGTGGCCTTTTGCTGAGTATTAAAGTTTAAATATAAAACTCTAAAATTATCAAGAACTGCTTTTCTTTTGTCATGACCCCTCAACTATTTGCCTAGTTATCCTAAGCTCTGTGATCTGAGGACCTGGACCTAAAGCTTAGGATTCACTGAGATGAGACACAAGTGTTGCAAGTAATGGCCTGCCCTCTGTCTAGGTGATTCCAATGTTTGATGTCCAAATTTCCTTCACAAAGAGCTCATCTCTGAAAACCGGTGAGATCCGTTGGGCCACACTGTGGGCTTCGTGGTGCAGATCCTGCTATGTCTGAGGAGAGGGCTACGTAGCAAATGCACTTAATTCACCAAAGCCTACTGTGTTACAGAAGATGTGGAGACACTCCTTTACTGAGGATTTTGAAATTCTAGGCTGGACACATCCAAATACATGTGGAGGCATCTGGAAGCTAGTTATGGCCCAATCTCAATGGAGGCCTCAGTGTAGTCTTGAAAAATCACTGTTGTTTTTTTTTTGTTTTGTTTTCATAATTTGTGGGCCATTTCTCTGCCTTGGAGAAACTCACTGCTTTGGCAACCTGGAACATCTGTGGAATTCAAAGAGGGGAAATGTATGCACAGGGACTGGAATGTAGTTATTGCTTACTAAGACTTTATAACGTACTAGACATTTTTCCAAGCCCTTTTGATATATGAGCTGACTTAATCCTCACAACAAATTCCATGAGGCAGGCACACCATTTTGTCCTTGTTTAATAGATGGGGAGATCGAGGTAAAAAAGTGAAGGAACTTACTCAAGGTAGTATAACTAGTGAGTTGATAGAGCTAGGATTAGAACTCCAGCAGTCTGGCTCCAGGGTCTGTGTGCTTAATCCTTGTGGGGTGGGGGCAAAGGGGGCGCACTCATCCTTAGGACTTTCACTCAGAGGAGCTAATCCCCAACAAGCTTTTGTCCATCCTTCCTCTTGACTCCAGTGAAGCAGAAAAGAGCCCCAAATCCTACTAGTTGGGATTGCAACAAAATTTTCTTGGTTGCTACAAAATCCCCGGCAACAACCAACTTCCTGTAAATCCCAGAACCACGGCGTGATGGTGCTTCTTGAAGACTGTAAGAGCGCTAACGTTAAAACTCACACTTAAAGAACTGAGAAGGCTAAAAATTGCTAGTCACCATGCTTTATATACTTACATATATCCTTTATATATATGATATACATCCTTATATATCTATTAGGATGTATAATTGTCCTTGGGCTTAAAAGCTGAATCAAGCTCTACCAACAAATAGTTGTGTGGCTTTGGGGAAGCCGCTTGACCTTTCTGGAACAACAGTACCAAATATGACACATAATAATAATAGCTGTTATACATTGAGTACTCTATGTCAGGCATTGCAGGGAACAGCTAGCATGAAAGATTTTATTTCATCCTCCCAGAAACACTCTGAGGTCCTCGGAAAAGGCAAGTAACTTTTCTAAGACCACACAATTCGTAAGCGAAAGAATAGACTCCAAAACATATCTGTGTGGCTCATGAGGCCATGTTTTTAACCACCTACTGTGCAGGATTGAGAAATAAGTGGGTGGTACAGACAATGAGCTGGCAAATTCTTTCTATAAAGGTCAAGATAATAAATATTTTTATCTTTGTGTTCCATACAGTCTGTGCTGCAACTACTCAACTCTGTCCTTGTAACACAAAAGCAGCTGTACGCTAAGTAAATGAAAGGGTGTAGCTGCGTTCCAAGAGAACTCTGGTTTAGACAATAGATGCTCTTGGAGTTCCTAAGAGGGAGAGATCAGGGTGAGTTTGAATAACCAGTGAGACCTCTGTACGGGAGGTAGGATGGAAGCAAAGTCTAGAGAGTTGAAGGGATTTTCTGGCAAAGAAAGGGATATCATTTCATTGGGAAAAGGCCTAGAGCAGGCTAGGTAAAATTTAGTGCAATATGAAGAATCCGCCTAGTAGCTGAGAAGACATGATTAGGTTTGCATAGAAGGCTGTGTCTGTCGCTTCTGGAGTATGCCCCAGGTGTTAGGAATCAGCAAGAAAGCCAGTGCAACTGGAAGAGAGAAAGCAAATAGGATAACAGTAAGGAAAAAATCAGAGAAAGAAGGAGGGGACCATGCAGGGCCTGGGAGGGCACTGTAAGGACTTTGGCTTTTCTTTCCTTGAAATAGGGGCTCGTAGGACTTATCTATTTTATGTTTTAAAAGAATATATTTTGAAGGTAAGCAATCGGATTTCTGACAGATGTGTGGTGTGAGAGGGAGAGTGGAGTCAAAAACATTACCAAGATTTTGGCCTTGATTAGACCAAAATTTATGGTTCTATCCAATGTGTATCAATTACAGATTTCTAACCATATTCTTCTGGGTGAATTCTACTTTATAGTGCCCTTATTCAGAAAGACTGCTAGGTCTCATTATCTGACCATATTTTTAAAATTAATTTGAATATATAGTCAATGAAAATAGCTGGTAAGACAGATCTTTCTCTTATTAAACTTGAGAAGCTGAGTTTTAGGCAGTAAAAGCAGGACTTCACATTGTGCTGGTTAGATGTGACGTATTTATATGTATTGAGCCCAACATCTCAATTTATTTGGATAATTTTAACGTTTATTTCAATCATCCATTATACTACCTTTCCTTTTCTACCTGGGGTCACTTGGAGTTTTATTTAGTGTATCTTCATCTAGAGCATTGTTAAGATGCTGAAGAAGGAAGAGCATCAGGTCAGGTTATTGAACACCTAGCTATAGATTCATCCATTCATTTATGCAACACAGATTCATTGAGCAACTATTGTATGCCAGACACTTCTCTAGGCGCAGTGAATGAAACAAACAAAAATCTCTGCCCTCAGACTGCTTATGTCCTGTGGAGGAAGAAAGACAATAAACTAAATAAATACAGTATGTTAGGTGGTGATAAGAGTTGTGGAGAAACAAAACAGGAAAGGGAGAGAGCGTGTGCTCGGTGGGGAGGGAGTGTGTTACAATTTTCAGTAAGATGGTCAGGGAAGCTCATGCTAACTTGGCGCCTTTAATCTTTGATGTTTCTTTATGCTTCAGTCAGCTGAGAATCTACTCAAATTACTCCATCGCCTGACATAGATTTCCCTATCTAATTCACAAGGACTTAATTTGTGGTTTTATCAAATGCCTTCTTGAAATCAAAATAATGCCAACAGAGTGGGGTAGCACTTTAGAATTTACAGAGTACTTTCTGTGTATTTCTTCACCTGATCTTCCAAGCAACTGCGTGAGGAAGTTGGAACAGGCCTTAGTCTCGTTTTGTGGCTCATGTAATTGAAGGACAGGTGCTTAAGTTAATAATCCACATATCGCAAATGTTGAATTCTCTGTTCAGAGGTAGCATTGAGGTGGTCCTTGAGGATGAGTCTGGCCTATGGATGTGTTTTGTTGGCTTTTAAAGCCTTTAGCAACTTTTAATTAGTCACCAACATTCAAGCTTTAGGAGATGGCATGCCGATAGTCAGATGTGAGCCTTGTGCAGCGCCGGGCCAGCCTTCTCCAGGGCAGCAATTGACTGGAGCTAAGTGATGCAGCTGGGTTCAGACAGGGTGCATGCTCTCATTTGTCATGGCCTCTTCACGTCCCGTGGTTCAGATAATGAACTGCTTCTCTCAGTTAGGCTACCTCATGGCCCCCATTGTAGTTTGTGACTCCTGGTCTATGGTATGTCTTAGTGTGGTAAACCATTTAACCAGAGAAATTATTATTTTGGCATTATTTGTGCTCAGTGATCCTACACTGGCCCTTAGCAGTTACACGTTATTCTCCAAGTGTTCAAATACAATTGGTTTAATGATTCATTCTAGAATTTTGCTTAGAAATTAGCATTAAGGATTCCCGGCTGGCCTGTAATCTCTAAAATCTGATTTCCTCCTACTGAAAATTGGATAAACTTTTGCTTCTATCCAGACTCTTAGGATTTTCCCTGACTTCTATCATTTCTCATATATTATTCATGGTTCTAAGGTTATATCTTCAACTTTTTTTCTGTGTCCTAAAATTAATGTACTGAGCCTCATTATCTTGGGTTTGAAGCATTTCTTCCATCCTCTATATTTTGGTGATGATTTTTTCCCCTCCCTCTATTTCTCTCTTTCTTTCTCTATTTTCAGTATGTATGGTATACTCTATTATTCTGTGTCTTGAGAGACAGCACAGATACTCACAACTCCCAGCAGATGAATATATAACCTGTCAACCTCCACCCCTGAGGCCTACATTTATTTATAGATTCTGGAAATTACTTTCCTGCTCACAGCATATGTGACCCAGCACAACTGTGACCAAAAAAATCCCAGAATTGCACAGGGGTGAGTAATGGGTAATCTGAGGTGGCATCTATGCTCTCCAGTAACCAGTTCAGGGCCTGCCATGGACCAGATTATGGGGACAGGCATAGAAAGGCTATTGGAGAAATGGGCAGGCACCAACAAAAGGAATCAGGAAACAACTCAAGAACCGGGAGGTATGGAAAGGGAAGGCAGATCCATGCTACCAAGCTCAAGGCTGATGCTGTTTGCTGCTGCCCCAGGTACAGCCCCAAAGCCAAGCTCCTCGGGAGGCCTGTGGGGGACAGACACTGAAGACGGTCAGCAGAGCCTGAACTTGACCCAGTCATTGCTATCAGACCCAGGTTTCCTTTCAGTTCATGTTTGCTTTTCACATCTGTGTTTCAGAGCTCCAACTAGTGCACTATAGAAAGTGTCTGAGTCCCTTCTCCTCACAAGAGGAGAAAGCCCTTAACAGGCCTCATGGTGTGGGGACAGGAACACAAAATTGTGGCAAACAAGTCTGGAGCAACCTCCAAAATAATAAATGTCCTTATAGGCAGAACTGGGAGTTCCTTCAGCAATGACAATCGTGGCCTTCCCTTTCTAGTTCCTCTTTTGTGGGAAGTCCCATAAACTCTCTCTCCAATCTTGGGACCAGAGAGCTTAGTGGCAGCCTAACTACCTTCTCTGTGAGGAGTAAGTAACTTACAGGAATGTAGTCTTGTGACTTCATTCACTTAACTCAAATTAGCACATGAGCTGGTCTTTCATAAATCCCAGCTCAGCTTTCCCTTAGGCCAGCTCCCTTATTCCTTGCCCCTGAATGTGTTTCTCCATCTGCCCTGTGTCATCTCTGGGCCGATACTTTGGTCAACTCTTCAAAGCCATCCAAACCCACCCCAAAAACCTCCCCAGCATCCCTCTCTGGTGTTTCTTATTCTTTCCATCCTGCTGTTAAAAAAACACCCTAGTTGCCAAGGCCTTCTCGAGTTTTTGTCTGTCTCTCTGCCTTTGAGGTGGAAGATATCTATTGTCTCATCCTATTTTTCCTTCCCCGATTTGGCTGAAAGTTTCTTAGCTCTCTGAATTCACAGATTTAGTATTTTATCCTCTTCTCGTACCAAACAATATGGCATCTAGAACACAATTTCATTCTGATAATTTTCTCTTTTATTAGACAAGATTCTACCATATGATCCACAACCACCATTTAGAGAGTGAGGGAAGCTGGTGGAAGGCAGGGAGGAATTACTTTCTCCAATTTCCATTTTAAGCAAAGAAGCACGGGAGGGTGAGAGTCATTGCTGGGCTCCCAGGGCTGTGTGTGCGGCGGGTGGGGATGGGGTTGGCAACAGACTTGTTAAGGTAAGAGGTTTGGCATCTAGTCCTCTCCTTCCCAGGAGCCCTTCAGTTCTCCAGAAGGATGCTCCCCAGAGGCCTTGCTTTCAAATTCAATTGGCAATAAACAAGGATGATTTGCCCAACTGAGGCACATGAGACTAATCCTGGAGGAGAACGTAAGCCCTATTTTGCTGAGCAGCAATAACCCCATGTGTATCACCAAAGGGGATAATAGAGTCAAGTGAGACAAACTCAGAAAGTCCAGAAAAGAGAGCCTCCTCTGGAGGTGAGATCTAGACAAGACTGGCCTGGGAAAATGGAGGAGGAAGAACCCTTGATGGGAGCCACTCATTCTAGCTTTTATCTCTGTAGCCCACCCACCCTCGATGGATGAAGTGCGTGAAGGAGACAGGAGACTACTTCCAGCCTACCCTGGCAGCCTTGTTTGTTCGTGAGGCCTTCAGCCCGAGCACCCAAAGTGCTGTATGTGAGGGCTCTTCCCAGGCTATGTCCCTCCACCTCCTTCCACTCAACCATCCACTCCTAATTCTGTTGACTTTGTCCTTCTTGATGGTATGTGTGGTCAGGGAATCAGTCACAGAGAGAGGGTTCACTATGAGAGAGAACCCAAAGGAGGACATGCTGCATCTCGAGGGTCTGCACAGTTTAGCTATGGGACACAAAGTGTACACAATATAAACTAACTTGAACAAGTCACCCAACTTTCCTGCTCTGTCCCTTCAACCATAAAATGAGAAAATTGAACTCCATGACCTCTTATCTGTGATTTTTTAACAACACGTGAAACGACGTGAGAAAGGAATGACATAAGCTTAAGAAATGCAGATAAATACTGAACACTTTTTTGAGTGCCTACCATGTGTCCGGTACTCTTGTAAACACTCTGCATGAACTACTTTAATTCCTAGTATCATCCCCACTTTATAGAAGAGAGAACGGAAGCACAAAGAAGTTAAGTAACTTGCCCAAGGTCACAGAGCTACCAAATACCAGAGTCGGGATTCAAACTCAGATTCCTGGTATTGTCATCCATTTTTCTCCATCAAGAAAAGATATACACAAGATGGTAGATGTTTGGGAAAGCGGTAACTACACAGTCATGTTATGAAGCCGAGAAGACTTCAGCTTGCTTAAGATCCCAGGAAGATGCAGAGAGGATATGCATGACTTGATAAAGAGAGTGTGAGGACAAGGGCCCTCAGGAGCAGAGAAGGGAATAATGGTTCTCTTCTTCCCTCCACCTTCTGAGCCCATTGCCTGGCCAAGAGTCAGGAGGATGTCTCCCTCCTCTTGGAGGTTGATATCTCCCCACAGAAAGGAACTGTTTCCCCTATTGACCCACATGCATGACCAGCTCCCACCTTCTCCTTCTGTGCTTGGCACTTCCTTTCTATTTCCACAGATCTTTGTACCCTGGGTTTTTGGTCAACTAGTAAATATTACTTTCCACTTTCTCTTTCTGAAATCTTCCCCCTTCTCTGCCAACTTCTCTGGGCCAAGGCCTCCTCCCAGAGGCCCAGTGGGCAGGACCCAAGACCGAGGCTGGCCTTGATCCTATTTCTCTATTCCCATCCCCTCATGCCCACAGGCCATGGAATTATTCACTGAGATCAAGGATGCCCTCATCACTCGTCTCAGAAGTCTTCCCTGGATGGATGAGAGGACCCAGAAAGAGGCCCAGGACAAGGTAAGGCCAGGAGAAAGAGACTGTGGGAATGAGCAGGGGGTGGAATTAGGTATCAGATCAAGAGATCGCAGTGACTGGAGGAGAGTTCAACAGGCACAAGGGCACACAGCAAGTATAGATACCACTGTGTGGCACACATACCCTAGGGACAATATAAAAGGCAGGGACAAGGGCAGTAAGCAGGAGAAATTCTGTCTGACAGACTCAAGGTAGCTAAGTTCCTTCTAACTTTTGTGTCTCTCCCCAGGTCACGCAACTTCAAGTAAAGATGGGGGCCCCAGAATGGGCCCTGGAGCCAGCACTGGCCAGACAGGAATACAACGATGTGAGTCCCTGCCCTTTCCAACTCCTCCTTAGTCCTCAACTTCTCACACCCCTGACCCACCTGAGTAGCAGACAATCCATTTTCCCTGGGTGATCCTAACCCACCCCTTCCTTACCCTGGGGCTGGCTGGGCTTTATGGATGAAGATCCACACTGCGGGTCTTCCTGGCAGAAGAATGGAAAGTTTTAGGTCATGATGAGTGTGTGCACACAGGCACACAAGCATTCTTGTGACTTGCCTGAGTGTGTTTATCTGTGTGCTGATATGTGTGAAGCTTGTCTGTACCAATCTGTGGTGGTGTCATTGTGCTGGTCTCCTCTGTACTGGGGATATCTGTGTGTCAGAGTTTATCTGTTTGGGTTCAAATGTACCCCTCAGGGCATGTCAACGTGCATCTCTATCTGTCTCTGTGTGTCCGAGTCACCTCCTGCCTCCTCCAGATACAACTTGGATCCAGCTACCTGCAGTCCCACCTGAGCTGTGTCCGATCCCTCCGAGCTAGAATTATCCAGAGCTTCTTACAGCCTTCTCCTCACCACAGGTATGAGAGCGAGGGAGACACGGACACTGCATTCCACAGATATCCATCAAAAATTCACACGAAAGCAAGCTGGGGTCTCAGGGAAACACGAACAGAGATAGTAGTTGGGAGGGACTGCGTATGTCTGGTGAGGAGGGCAATAAATGATGGAGCTGGTGTTCATATGCCCTTCCCCCAGGTGGCAGGTGCTTCCCTGGGAGGTCAATGCTTACTACTCAATATCTGACCATGTGGTGGTCTTCCCTGCCGGACTCTTCCAACCCCCGTTCTTTCACCCTGGCTACCCCAGGTATGGGCCATTCTCTGAGGGTGGGGAGGAAGTTTCCCAAAAGTGATGAAAAAATATTATGATGGATCGCACTTGTTGTTGGCGAATTGGAGTCAAAAACTTTGAAGGATTCTGGAGGTAAGACACACCGTTTTCTCTGCAGAGCTGTGAACTTTGGCGCTGCTGGCAGCATTATGGCCCATGAGCTGTTGCATGTCTTCTACAAGCTCTGTGGGTAACAGTGGGCCATTGGGAATGGGGCCATTGGGAATCCAGGTGAAGGCCCCAAAGGAGGCCGAGAGGAGGAGAAAGGGAGGTTATGCAAAGGCTCCAGGTGGGACAGTACTGAAACCTTTGCAATGCTCCTGGGAGCCAGCTCTGTCTGTGGTACCCCTATGCACTTACCCTTGCACCATACCTCACCATTTCATTCTCCTGCCCCATTTTCAACAGTACTCCCTGGAGGCTGCCCAGCCTGTGACACCCGTGCCCTACAGGGGGCATTGCTGTGCCTGGAGCACCTCTATGCTGCCTTTCCATTACCCAGAGGAGTCTCCTTCAATGGCTCCCGCACACTCCTGGAGAATGCTGCAGACACAGGGGGGCTAGTTATTGCACTAAAGGTAACTCACATCCTAAGGGTTAGGATCTCTTTTTGCCTGCAGAATAAACACTCTGTCCCCAAGTTTTCGTTCTACCACTTCTCATGCAAACAATACAAAGCTTTCTGGCCTTCACATTGCCACTGAACAGATGGCATCTTGGGGATGCCCCTCCTACACAATAGATCCCTCTTTTCTAGGATATCCATAGTTCTTCTGGCAAGTACATTTTCACCAGGCTCACACCAGTGTGTCAGTGCAGAACTTGGGGAAAAGGGCCATGAGCTGGTTTCGGGAGTTGTGTGTAGGGCATCAGACTTGCAAATGGCCATGGGTCTGGAGCCTAAGGACTACTCTCCATTGCACCCCCATATCTAGGCATATAGAAAGAGGCTATTATGGCACCGCGGGGAGACTGTCCTGCCCAACCTGAACCTCAGCCCCCAGCAACTCTTCTTCCGAAGCTATGCCCAGGTAGGCAGCTGCCAACTCTCACAGCGTGCTTCGTGTCAGATAAATACCCCATTGTTAATGCTCAAAGAATCTCTCTTCTATGTGACATCTTCTCCTAAATGCCCCCAGCCCTCTGATGCAGATGTGCCCACTGTCAGCCTTTCACACACACCCTCTCGGGACTTTGCTTTCATGCTACTACAAATTCATCTACCAAATTCAGCACCTCCAAAAAAAAAAAATGAAAAAATTACTTCCAAATCCCTCCCTGAGATGAGCCCAACATTTTTCTTCTCTCATTTCTTCTCCTAGAAATCCAGACCCCATAAAAATGACCCTTAATAAACTGTCTATAGACCACATTCCTCCTCAGAGACCTTGCCCCCAGGTGTGGGCCCCACCTGACATAACCCCTTAAGTACCATGTGTCCCTCAACAGGCACTGCTCCTAATTCCTCAGTGCACCTAAAGACCCCCTCACAGAGTTCTTTCAACACACCTCACCTCTCAGTTACTTACAAATGGTCTGATTACATGGCCAGGCCCTCCCCCAGACCCTACTGACAGATTAAATGACCTGCAAGTGGCAAATACTCTTCCTCTCTTTGCGAGACCCTTTGTTCCTATCCTTGCTCTCTTCTTTCTCTGATGTCCCTAGTCAGCTCCTAGTCTCCAGGTCTGCTTTGTCCTACTGACCCTGATCTACCCTGCTATTCTCCTTACCTGTGTGGACCTCTCTTCCTCCCCAGGTGATGTGTGGGGATCCCAGCACCCAGGATTCTCAGGACACTCACAGCCCTCCCACCCTTCGAATCCACGGGCCCCTCAGCAACATCCCAGACTTTGCCAGATATTTCCGCTGTCCACGTGGTGCCCTCATGAACCCTTCCAGCCACTGCCCACTCTGGTAACCTGGCTACCAAAGAGACCTCAATACAGATCTAACAGATTTATCAACATCTCACCGTCCCTCCATGGAATCATGGAAATATCTCCTCTCACCTTTTGTTCCAAAAATAAAAACTAGCGTTTGGCTTCTGCCTGTCTCTTAATGACTCTTTCCTGCTACATTTTATGCCTAGAAGTCAGAAAAGATAAGGGGAGAAAATGCTATGTAGAGTTTCATAGACACAGGAAAAGGAAAGAACCAATGACTGGTGAACTGGTGGGTCTAAAGGTCAGTGGGCCAAAGGTTGGGCGATTAAACGGACTAGTTGGACACAAAAGGGCTTTGGTGAAGCTCAGAAAGCTGCCCCCGATTGTTGTCAAGATTTTATTGCTATTACTTTTACTGTTGTTGCCTCCTCCTCCTAATCTGCTGTTTTGAACAAAGCCAGGAGAAGTGTGGGAGAGAGGGCAGGGGTCTGGTGTCCCTGGCCCTAGGAGACGGAGCTCAGAGTGTGGGGAGGCAATCAGGCAGTGGCGATGGACAATTGAAAGGCCAGCTCCAGGATCTCTCTGATGCTGCATCCTGAGGTAAAGGACCACTGGCAAGGGGCAGTTAGCTGTGTGTAGGTCTCCCTTGGGAGTACTGACCTGGAGCCCAGTTGAGAGAGAGGGTCAGTAAGCTATCATGAAGCGGAGGTAGACATCTAGGTCCTCATCCAGGAACCAGGCCACCACCTCAGCCTCAATGTCCCTCATAAAAAAACTATAATGCTGGCCAGATTAAAGCAGAAGGCTAGGTCAAATAGGTGGTCATGAACAGCTGCCGTCTCTGATGTCATGTCCTCCTCTTGCTGGGCCATGTCCACCAACTGCCACATCTCACCCACTGAGGAGGCCACAAAGTGCTCTTCGAACTGCTCTTGAACCTGGTCTGGAACAGGGGAGAGGGGAAAGCACTGAGAGGACTGACCCTACCCTGCCGCTACCCTACCGCTGGCCTGCACCAGAAAGGGAAAGTTGGAGAATATGGAGAGAGTTAGGGCCTGGGGCTTTAGCTCAACCACCTATATCCTTATTCTTGATCAGAGAGGTGATGCTCCATGTGGAGTTCTCTTCTGGTCTGAGTGCAACCACCGCCCCAACTCAAGTGCATGCACACCTCATTTCCAACTCCGACTGCCTCCTCCAAAGTGCTATACCATCTGGGGAGTGAAGGACCACCTTAGAAAAGGATGAAAACCAAGGACCCTCTTCTCAGAAAAATGCACCTGTGCTCATACACAGGAAAGCCACTTGCAATTTCAACTAGCCCATGGTGTGCCCCTGAATATGGCCCTGGCTGACAGCCCCTGCTTTAGACGCTACATGATGCTTTCATACTACAATAACAGGGGACTGGGATTATTTCCCATAACCCAAATCGATCTTAGATTTCATTCTGACCTGGTAAGTAATCTGGGCCTGACTGCAAAGAGGTCTGATTCCTAGCTCCCCATGTTGCCTCCCTTGTCTCTACCTACCTGTGGATGGTGTTTTCTCTTTCTGACTCCTCTCGTCGGGGCTTGGACTCCCTTTCTGAGGCCTCACCTCCTTCACCCGCAGCAGCAGCAGGATGGCTGCCAGGAATGCTGCCCTGCAGAGCTGGGAGCCCAGGGAAGTCATGGGCCTGCCCATCTGCGGCCTTCAGTCCTCCCTACTCCCTGGTGCACAGTGTGCACAGTGGGCTCCCCCCACCTCCCTCTCTTGTCCCCGTCCTGGCCCTTACCCCTTCCCAGCGCCGATTTCTTCCCTTCCTTTCCATAGGACCTCTGACTTCATGAGCTCTGTGACATCACAGCCATGGGCCTGACCCTTGTTCCAGCTCACTAGAGAGTTCCATGGCCAGGCAGGAGAGTGGAGAGTAGCCAGCTGGGGACAACAGAGGCTTCTAGGATGACCATAGTGGGTCATCTTGTGGAGAACAACAAAAATGACTTGAGTTTGTGAAATACTTTCACATCCATTATATCACTAGATCTTCATAGCAACCAGGACTCAAAGTAACAGTTTTATGATGCCAATTATAAAGATGAGGAAGTTGAGGTTCACAGAAGAAATGACTTTCCTACTCAAGATCACACAGAATATAAGGGGCAGAGCAGGATCCTCGATCAACTCTTGTGATTCTGAATATCACATCTTCCCACTCTTCCATGCAGCCTTCCTCGAAGGAAAGTGGCTTTCACAGGATGAAGCCCAAATCAGATGCAGAAATGAAGATCCTCAAGTCTTGGGCTGTGCATGATCCAAACAGGTGAGAGGGTGGCTGGGGAGTGGTACAGGAGGTCACTTGGCAGTGGGGGAGGAAAGATTCAAGTAAGCAGATGACCTTGCTCACCGCCACCTTGCACTCATTGACCTGTCTGTCGGCCCAGGGAATGATGCTTGGGTGAAAAAAAATCACTAATCTCCCCCGGGCTATTTCAGGGGAGGAGCCTCCTGGCTCCCAGCTAAAATAGAAGCCATCTCCAGCTCTGGGGGTGTCGACGGGGAGGGTGCCTGGGAGTGGGGAGTGTCTTACAGGGCAGGCTGGTATGGAAAGAACCGGGTTGTACTGAGCACCATTACCTCCATTTCCATGCCTCCCACCTGCCCGACTCCCCTTGCTGAGAAAAGATAAATTCTTGCAGGAAACCAAGAATCCCTTTAAGTTTTTTGCCTGGTACAAAAATGTTAAAAAATATATGAAAAACAAAAAAGCTAATAATTCCACCATCCAATGATAATCACTGTTAATGTTTTAAAGTATAGTATTCAAATCCTTTCCCTTTATGGCTCTGGCCATGTGGGGTGGGAGGATATTTCCTGAAAAATAATATGCAGCTACTATGTGTTTTCCTCCTCCTTATCACATCAGAATTAGAGGTCTGGCTGCTTTGGCACCTAGGGGTTCTGGGACCTGACAGCATAGTGAGATGCTCCCGACTGCTCCTCCTGGACACCTGGGAGGCATTACTGACTCATGCTGGACTCTGAGGCATCATTGGGCTGGGAAGCTGCTACCTGACAGAGATTGTAGGTGTCCTTGCCTGCAGAAGGCTGAAGGAGTATGGAGAAGAATGAGAGGAGAAAAGAGAAAAATAGGATGGTGATGTGGAATATGACAAAGGTGAAGGAGTAGTGGGCAGGAAAGCCAGAGGAGAGAAGAGAAGGGAACTCCTCAAAGATTAGGAAGGAGTTTCTAAAGCTCCAGCCACCAGCTGGGATAGGTGGTACAGCTGGGTCCCCCTTGGGCAACTCATACATGCCCCTCCCATTTGAGAGGACAGTGCAGGCAGAGAAGAGCAAGTGAGACAGTGAAGATCCAGAGGTGGGGGCCCACTCACTGGGCCCTGCTTTCCTCCTCCCAGATTGGGCACCTTGCCCTTGATGGCGAAGCCCCAGTGCACCTGCTCTGTGCGGCTCTGACCAGGCCAGCCCCTCCCCGCCCCCACCCCCTCCAGGATTAGCTTAATGGGTTGAGTGTTTCCTCTGCCAGCCCCTGCTTATCAGGGCATCTACAACCCCCACCTTAACCTTATCGATCCCTCCATCTCCTTAGACTGGAAGTCGCAAGGCTTCAGAGGTCATTACCACCCCACACTGCCCCAACCCCCAACAATGCAGAAAAATATCTCACAAGGTGACCCCCTCCTCCTTCCCAGCCAGCATCTCCCCACACCCTGGGTGAGAGCATGCTTTCTCCTTGCCTAGGTATCTACTCTTTCTTTCCTTATTTATTTTCCTTTCAATTCTTGTCTTACACTAAAGGTTATTTTGTCCATCCTTCAGTCTCTAGAGAAGCACTCTCATTCTTCCAGCAAAAGGGGAAGATCCCCTCTCCTGAAGACCCCAAGGGAGAGGGTCCACAGCCCATCTCAACCCATGTCTCTCACGTCTTTATAGGCAGAAGGCTCCCAAGAAGCAAAAAGGTCTGACAGGTGTTTTGAGCTAAGATTCCAACTTTAAACCCAGTCCCCATTTTGCATCTAGCTGTGGGTAATCACCCTCCTGCTCTGTGTTCTGTCTTCTCATTTTTGAAACAGAGACCCCTCAGCGTGTTCCCATGTACCTCATAGGTCTATTGAATGACCACAATTCAATCATATGTGTACACCTCTTTGAAAACAATCAGGAAGAGATAGAAACTATTATATCATTAACTAACATAACACTGTCTTGACTGTACTCATTCCTCCTGCTGTCTCGTTCCTGGAGAGTCCCAAACATGGAATCAAGATTTCTTCATCATCCACCTCCACTCAGTCCCTGCTGTTCAACCTCTGTGGAAACACAGGGCCCTCTGGGGGTCTCCTCTAACTGAGGGATCCACGAAGCTGCAGGGGAAGAGGAGTCACTTCTGGGCTTCTCATGGAGGGGGGTGACCTGGAAATTCCTGTGAGGTGAGGCTGCAGGGTTGACGACAGAGGTGACCACAACTCGGAGAAGCAGCCCCTGGGGGATTCTGAGACCATCCCTGAAGGAGAATCAATGGTGGTTGAGCTTGTAGGGAAGGAAGACATTTCCTCTTCCCAAATGGGGGTTCGTCTGGCCGGAGAACGAATTAAATTCACATGAGACAGAATAGCAAGAGAAAATTAAACAAAGCTTTATGAGGAACCATGGCCCAGGGCCTTTCTTCCCAAAGGAAGAAAGGGCACCGAAGAAGTGGGGTGCACAGAGTGGTTATATACCCCCAAACAGGGTGTTTCACATATGGTTGAAATGTCCCTCCCACAATAGTCACAAGATTGCCCTGTTGGCACTTGATGGACACAGCAGGTAGTGGTCTGCTATCTCGGTGGGCGTAGCAGGAGGCAAGTCTATTGTCTGGAGCTGGGCAGTCACAGGTGAGCACAGCAATCAGTTCCTAGCCTAAGGAAAGATGCTTAATCCTTAAAGAAATGCCAACGTTGGGAGGGGGAGGGAAGTTAGTTACAGGAGGTTACCAGAGAAGCACAATAAAATGCAGATTTAAGTCCTTGCCTTTGGCATCGATTAAGAGTTTCTAGAGAGAAGGTCCTCTCCTTTCTTCTTCCTGGTACAGAGAGGGAGGCACCTTTTACAGATAGAGATTTACCTTCAAATGTAAATGTGTCCTAACAAAGGGCAAGTTCCATTCCTCAGAGCCTCCTTCCCTGTCCCAGTTTATCAAAAGCAATCAGCCTCAAATAATCCTGATGCCAAAGAGACATATCTTGGGGTGGCCATTTCCAGCTCCCTACAAGCTCTTACCATCACGCTTTACCAACACTTCCAGGAGAGTATGAGTATTATGCCGATTTTACAGATCAGCAGACAGAGGTGCAGAAAGCTTATTAACTGAGTTGTAATGGCCGACGGTCAGGATTCAAACCAGGACCTGACTGAGTAAGAGCTGGAAGGCTTTACTTCCCTCTCTCATGTGTCCCACTGACCACTCACCTTTCTTGACTCACTTTCAGGGTTCTATCCTTGCTGCCTGTCTGGATTCCTCAGCCCCACCCCTCGGTCTGGCCCCCTCAGACTACTGCCAGGAATTAAGTTCTCTCCCTCTTCCCTCGGGCTCTAGGGCAGGCCCTGTACCCCAGGGCCTTGCTCCAGAAAGAGCTCCTCCCCCTCCAGATGAAACTCCCCTCTGCTGGCAGGGCCTGCAGTCCCCTCAGTGCACACACACACAGCCTCACACTGCACTCTGCACAAGCAAGTCGCACAGGAGAAATACTCGCTCTCAGTCCCAACTCCAAACAGACCCCGCCTCCTCCTCAGTTGCTGCAGAGCCCTAAACCTGCTCCTTTTACCACATTCTCATAACCTGCCAGTGCCTGAAAGGAGAAGACATGGGGGCTCCTCCAGCGGAGGCAAGAGGACCCTGGATCCAACTCCAGACATTTCTGACCTCCTGGCTGGTCAGAGAGCAAGACTGGGATCAGCAGGTGGACGAGGCCCATATGCTGCAGCAGAAGAGGTATGTCATGCCACATCCCACCTCTCACTGATCCTCAAACCCTCCAACCCACACGGGTCTGTCTCCCTGGTGGAGCGCCCCAGAATTCAGCACCAGGCGCTTGGATATACCCTTCCCCCGCAGCCCACTCATTACAAAAACCCATCTGCCCTTCTCAGTGGTGGTGGGGGCTGTGGTGTCGAGCCACACAGGGGGATCTGGAATGCAGATTCAAAGGCAGGGGCACAGTGATAGCCAAGGCTCTAACCCTCCTGACCGGTGGAAGACTGGGGTGGACGACTGAAGGGGACTAGATGGAAGAAGCCAGGGTGTTGGGTTTGGGACGACAGGCAGGTGTAGGCTGGTGGGGAGCAGGTTGTTGGGGAAGGGATGAGACCCTGTGGGCTTGAGAAGACTTGTTGGTTGAATAAAAAATGAAAAATTACCGTTAATGTGAATGAAAGTTGATTGTGTGGGAAAAGAGAGAGGAGAATTGTTTTGAAGGACACCTGGAGCTGTACAACTGAGGAGGGAAACCCGAGTGACATTGGAGAGTCCTTAGTTCAGTTCATCTACCTTTTATGAGTCTGCTGTGTGCAGTGGTGTGCTAGGAACTGAGGAATCAGAGACTGAATTCGGCCGTGCCTGCTCCTGGTGCGCTTTCAGTTCAGGCTGGGCTGATCTACCTGGGGGTAGATCATTTCGTGGCTGGCCCTGAGATCCAGACCCTGGAAGAGCCGCCAGGGCAGGGACCCATCCTGCAGGGGGGGCTCTGCCTCAGAGTGTTGGGGGGACTTGTCTCCCATCAGAGAGCTGCCTGGGGGATGGGGTGAGCAGGCATTAGCTGATGTGGGGCTCTGCCAGGGCTGGTTTCATGGACAGGCGGCCTCTGCACTTCAGAAGAGCTCTGCACTCTGTTCAATGCACTGCTGCCATCATCTTGAAATTCTTAATAATTTTTGAACAAGGGGGCCTGCATTTTCCTTTTGCCCCGGGCCTTGCAAATTGTGGAGGCCCCCTCATTCAGGAAAGGCTCTCTGCTTGCTCACCAACCCCCATCCCAGGCCCCGCAATGAAACCTTTGGCCTCCCCACCTCCCTCCTTGCTTTAGGGTGGGACTAAGGCAGGCTCAGAAAGAGATCTGGGTCCCAGACCTCTCCTCTGGAGAGCAGCGGGCTGGAGGTCCAGAGTGCTGAGGCTGTGTGCAGTGCCCTCGGCACAGGGACGCACTCTGGAATCATAGCTCTGGCCTCCCTGAGCTGGGTGCATGCAGACTGAGGGTCTAGGTGGCATGGACGGGGGGCTGGCCCTCACTCTGCAGGTCCCTCCTGAGAATGCTTCCCTAATGCACAGACCTGAGCTCTGCGTTGAGATGAAAACTTCTTCTTTAAATAATACCTTCTTCCCCTGCTCACGGCTCACAGGGATATTGGAAGAGAGGAATTTGGGGCTGGGGGACATCATGGGAACCACAGTCAGTCTGTTTGTCTGCCTTTCATCTCTCCCACATGATCCTCAACCTGCCAGATCCTGTATTCACCTTCGGAGCCGATGTGTACTTACCCAGCAGGATCCGTTTTAGCTTTATCTCATCTTTGGTTCATCCAGGTAGGGGAGAGAAAAAGATTAACCGACAGAGGTACCATAAGGTAGATATCTCCACAGGGCTTCTACTGCTCTGGGTTGGAGTCTCCTCAGAGAAGCCCAAGGTTACACTCCTCCTCAGTTATAAACACAGTGTTTAAGGGTAAAACACAGAAGGGATAGATCCTCCATACCCATATCAACCCCCTGCCCCACCTCCAGACCCTGCCGCAGGGATATGCATCTGAACAGCCTGGAGGGGTAGTCAGAATGTTGATGGCAACTCCCAAATCTCTAACAACCCGCCCATCCCTCCCTCTCAGCCCAGTTCTGGTCTCTCAAACTCTCCTCGGCTAAAGAGAGCCGGTTCAGCAGGCCTGGGAGCAAGGGTGAAACCCAGGTAGAAATTCCCACTTCTCCACCAGCACCAGCTTCCCAGGTTCCCGAAATATTTACTCACTCAGGCCTGCTGTCCTCCTCTCAGGGCCACCAGGGTGACCCATTCCACAGCCCAGGCCCTCCTACCTCAGGTACTGCACCCCTCTGTTGAGTCTCCCACTCATCTGAGCTATGAGGCCCCCTACATGGGAAGAGCTAGCGTGACGTAACCGCTCTACTTTTGGCCTCTCTGATTCTGTCTCTATCTGACTTATGTTCATCTTCTCCCAGGATTCGAGACTCTCCACTGCTTCAGGCAGCCAAGGAAAATGACCTGTGTGTCCTGAAGGAACTTCTGCTGGACCAAGCCTGCGCTTTTCGACAAAGAGGTGGGGCTGGAGTTTAATGTGATGGAGATGGAGGCAGAAGCACCTGCCCCTCCACCCCAGAACTCTGAGGGTTTCTGCAAAGGGGACTGGAGAGTGTCTCTGGACCCCAGAGCCCCTTCTTCAAGGGGCTCTGGGAAGAGTTTGACGTCTGTCTTCTCTGCTCCAGGAGCTCTGGGGGAGACAGCGCTACACATAGCTGCCCTCTATGACAATCTGGAGGCTGCCATGGTGCTGATGGAGGCTTCCCCGGAGTTGGTCAAGGAGCCTGTCATGTGTGAGCCATTTGTAGGTGAGGAGCCTGAACAGTTTTTCAAAGTGGAAACATGTAGAGGAGAGTCCGATGTCATCTCTTGAAATGGGCCTCCGAAGCTGCGTTGGGAATGGGTGATGTAGGATTCAGGAAGCAAGACTCCCTTAAGCTGGGAGGAATGCAAAGTTCCTGGTCCTGGCTTTCATCTTCCGTGACTTCCTTGAGCCATTTATAATTTCTTTTCAACTCCTCTGGTGTTCCCTGAGGCTAGAACTCCACTTCTTTCACAGCAACACTAAAGTCACTACATTAACACCCCACTCCTAATAGTCAACAGGTAAGTATAATGAAGTGGACAACCTGAGGGACTAATTGCCCTCAGTCTGAGGCCAAGGGCAGAAATTCATGCAAGCATCTGTCAGGGACGTCCTGCAAGCTAGGGGGATGTGGTGTCCCTGAGAGAATTGAGGACAGCCCCCTGACTGAGGGCTGTCTCCGGGCCAGGTCAGACTGCACTGCACATAGCTGTCATGAACCAGAACGTGAACTTGGTGAGAGCCCTGCTTGCCCACGGGGCCAGCGTTTCTGCCAGAGCTACAGGCACAGCTTTCCACCGCAGCCCCCATAACCTCATCTACTTTGGTGAGAGCCATGGCCAGGGCCGGCATAAATGGGAGGAGGAGAAAGGGGAGGGTGGGCTGAGGAGAATTCAATCCTGGGGAAGCTCAGAGGGGTCAGCCCATTCCCTCTACTGCCCTCTGACCATCCCTTCCTCTGGTTCTGCTGACAAATCTCCCCAAGCCCAGAGGTGAGATGAGGGGAAGGAGGCAGTCACTTAGGGAGACTGCCCCTCCCATCCCACACTCCTGCCATAGAGCCTTCTGTGTCCCCAGGGGAGCACCCTTTGTCCTTTGCTGCTTGTGTGGGCAGTGAAGAGATTGTAAGGCTGCTCATTGAGCACGGAGCCGACATCCGGGCCCAGGACTCCCTAGGTAAGAGCTGGGGTGCTGAGGACAGCTGGGGATGCTAGGGATGTGAGATGAGGGGCTGGGAGAGCCCTCAGGCCTACCCTGGGGGTGGGCACAAAGACCACCATGGACTTTGCTCCAGTGGTCAGGTGACACCAGTGTCCTCCCCCAGGAAACACAGTGTTGCACATCCTCATCTTCCAGCCCAACAAAACCTTTGCCTGCCAGATGTACAACCTGCTGCTGTCCTATGATGGGCATGGGGACCACCTGCAGTCCCTGGACCTCGTGCCCAATCACCAAGGTCTCACCCCCTTCAAGCTGGCCGGAGTGGAGGGCAACACTGTGGTGAGGGACACTCCCCAACCCCACTTGTCCTTCTCATGGCCCTTCTTCCCACCTCCCCAAAAGGGTGGTTGTCCTTTGCCTCTGACTCAATCACTGAAATCGTCAGCCTCAGAAATTCCTGGCTCAGAGGATTGGAGAATCTTACTTTAGAATGTCTGCACAGTACCCAAAGCTCTGCTCCCCTTGCCTATTCTCTTCTTTTAGATCTTTATGGGGTTTGTGGGAAGGAAAAATAACTGGAAAGTAAAAAACAAGTTCATATAAACAGAGTCTTGCCAATTCCCAAATGTCTATCAGTCCTAAGGAGTGGTCAGGAGCCCTCTTCAATGGTGTTGCTCTCCTTGACCAGCTTCTCGCACATTAACCATCCAACTCACCACTGTGCTCTCTCAGATGTTCCAGCACCTGATACAGAAGCGGAAGCATATCCAGTGGACATGTGGGCCACTGACTTCCACTCTCTATGACCTCACAGAGATCGACTCCTGGGGAGAGGAGGTGTCCTTTCTAGAGCTTGTGGTCTCCTCCAAGAAGCGGGAGGTATGAATGCCATGGAGGATCAGGGACTGTCCTGTAGCCATGCAGAGCCCGTCCATTTACTAAGATCCTGGGCTCCAGACACTTCCCTGCCTTACAATAGGTGGAGATGAGACTCTTGGGACCTTTGGGAGAAGAGTCAAATCGATGCCCCTTTCCTGACTGCACTGCCCTTCTGCTTAGCTCTAGGCCCTTCTGCTTACCTTTCTCATACTGATATTTCAGATGAGGAGCTCTTCAAATGGAAATTGCTTCCTATCATTCATTCATTTATTCATTCAGCATATTAAGCACCTTTTGTTCCTCAGATGTTGTGCAAGGAAGTGAGAATGTGGAAATAAATAAAACACAGTTCCTATCAGTCAATGTCCTCAATTTCCAGTCCTCGTCTTCAATAACTGCAGTACAGTACAACAAGTACCATCATAGAGGTCTGTACTATGCACAGTCGTGGCAAAATTGATGTTGGGTTAACTTGGCTTGGATGGGCCAGGGAAAGTGTCACAGAGGAAGTGCTTGAGTAGGTCTTCAAAGAAGAGTTGTGAATCATCAGGAAGATGAGGAAAAAGAGAGCTTTCTAGAGAGGGGAAAACACATAGATAATTCCGACAGTACTGAATTGAGTGATATGAAGGAAAGGAAAATTTATGGAAGGCTGGTAGGAGAAAATACCTTAAGCTTCTAGGAACCTCCAAGATATTGGCAAGATATAGTTTTCATTGTTTATCTGCCACTTGACAATTTCCTGGGAAGCCTTCCAGAGCCATAAAACTTGGAGGATTCTTAGTACCGATAAATAGGAGAAAACTTGAGTGGCCAGGTGGTGTGAACTTTCTCAGAGAATATGCCTGGAAATAGGTAAGCTTCGGACAGCATTTCTTAGGAATTAGAACCCTTATCCCTTTGGTGGATTGTGCCACTACAAATCCTTGGTCTCTGATTTCAGCTAGCTCTCAATGTTCTCCTCAGGTTTTAGTCTCGTCTTGGACAACTACTCTTCTATTCTCTTAAAATTCCTTTCTAGTTCTTTTTATATCTCTCACTGCCTTCACCCTTAGTTCCATCAGAAGATCCAGACTCTTACATTATGGCAAAAGTTGAGGTTCTCTGGCTGAAGGTCCTTCAACTTCTTGCTCTGTCCCACCAAGCATATCTGGAAACTTCCCACTGTCTCTCTCCTTCCTTCTAGGTTCAGTGAAAAAGATAACCGTTCTGCTAATGGTTAATCCCTCCAGCAATGCTTTGAATTTGCCTTTTCTACTTTCTCAGATGCCTCATGCCATCCATTACCGTCTCTCATTTGTATCTTTAACCTCTCTCTGTCTGCTTACATTAACGCATCAACCCTCCTGGCTTAGATTATTGCCACATCCTAATACCTGTATCTTCATTGCTCCTCTCCAGTCCACAATACTTCTAGAACAAATCTGACTACTTCCTTATTTGAATCCCCAATTGCTTCCCGTTGCATTCAGAAAAAAAATTCAAACACCCTACCTTGACTTTCATGATGTAGGATGATATGACCCTAATCTGCTTCACCCAACTCCTGCCCACCACTTCCAACAGTTTCTCTCTTAGCCCCAACCACACCTCATCTGCAGATGTCTTCTTGTACCTTCCTGCCTGGGCAACTGCTGTTACTCTATGTAATGATCTTCCCTAGCCCTTCCTTCACTCAGTTATCTACTACTCAACCTTGAAAGCCTCCATAGTGTTATAGTGCCTATGTTTACTTCTGTGGTAGTTTATCTGCAGCACTAGCACGAGGCCTAGCATAAGTAGAAATGTACTAGCTGTCTGTGAAAGAAATGGCTGACTAGATGGATGAATGATGCTGGTGCTATTACTACCCTTCCCATCTGGGACCCAGTGGGAAACCCAGTACTCCTCACAATGTTGGTTACTCCAAGCTATACTCCTCTTCCATCGCAGGCTCGCCAGATCCTGGAACAGACCCCGGTAAGGCAGCTGGTGAGCTTCAAGTGGAAGAAATACGGGCGGCGGTACTTCTGCCTGCTGGGTGCCTTGTATGTGCTCTACATGATCTGCTTCACCATGTGCTGCGTCCACCGCCCCCTCAAGTTCCGTAGTGTCAACCGCACAAACTCCCGAGATAACACTATCCTCCAACAGAAACTACTACAGGTGACTCTCTTGGAAGGGGATGAAAGGGAATAGTTGCATGGGGTGATGGCGCTGAAGACTAGAATGATACTACTCAGGAAAGACGCCACTCACTGGACTCCAGCAGCTGCAGGCTCCTAATCCCCTAGACAGATATTAGGCTTGAGATAAGGGGATGAGAGAGGCACCTTAATGAGTAGAAGCACACGTGCCCATGGAGCTGTGGTGTTTCTCATTAACTTTGAAAGAATGCTTGGTATTACAAATACTGAGCATTTGTAAAATTCCTTATAATTTACAAGGAGGGCCAATCTTTAGTCATGTGAATTTTAAGGGAAACCCTGTTGTTCTAAATGGAGGATAATTGTGCTCCAAGTCCAATTCTGAGTCCGTTTCTCGTCTGTTAAGGCAACACTGACAGCTTTCTGGCCTGCATTCTCTTCTGTGTACCGTCAACATGAGCACATTGACAATCATGTGTCAGCTGTCTGACCACCTGTCGGACAGGCATCAGAAGGATACCTTGATGGCATAGTAGGTTGAACTAATCCATCTCTGAGGTTGCTTTACTCCTGTGGGCTTGCTGTTCTGTAGTGTCCTTTAGAGACCTGGGTGCTGAGGATTGCTGATAAGAGGTGTGGAGTACATGAAGAGTCTGCTGTGGAAGGGAGCGAATCCTCCTCTGTGTGTAACAGAATGAGTAGACTCTAATGAGCACTTCTGAGCATATCCATTCAACAAGCACAGTTACATTGGGTTGGCTTATTGTTTGTAGGTAACCAAAATTTTCGTCCCGGTAACCTGAAAATAGCTGAAAAGGGGTTCAGGCATGTGGGCAGAAAGCAAAAGACAGAGGAAGAAGAATTTTGCCAGGCAAGTAAGAGCTAGC
Source organism: Equus quagga (assembly GCF_021613505.1). Taxonomy (NCBI): domain Eukaryota; kingdom Metazoa; phylum Chordata; class Mammalia; order Perissodactyla; family Equidae; genus Equus; species Equus quagga. The sequence goes on along the minus strand of NC_060274.1, from coordinate 120,434,972 downwards.
TGACTGGAGATTTATGCTCTATGCAGGGTGGGTCAGCCACAGGGAGAGCTCAACCTAGACTAGGAAGAAGGGTAGTTTGGTTGAGAAAGAGAACATCAACTATTTGCCTACTCAAGGAGCAAAAACCTAAGTCAAATAAGACCAAAGAGAGTGGTCTACACAGAGAAAGAACAGAGCAAAGAGCCTCACTAAACACCAAAGTAGGACAAAACACTCCATCTCTCCTGCTTCTATAATTGCCTCTCAACATATAGACAGTGTGCTCATGTAACCAGAGCCACTGTCTCTCCCAAAGAAGGGTTTGCTGCCTGGAGAACACAAGCCTGAATGTGGTGGGGCTGCCTTGGTTAAGGGTGGGCACAGGGGCGCTCAGGGAAGTTGTGTTCCACACATCTCAAACTGGGCCTGAAGGTTTCCCTGGCGTGGAGACTATACAAGGAGAAAGGACATTTAGGAGAAGGCCAACTGGAGTGGGGGAGTGATTAGAAACGGGGAAAATGTATAAACATGAACCAAGTGGGGTGGCTGGACTTCTTTTCCAATGTCCTTGGCCCAGTTTCCTCCCATGCTGTCTTTCCCAACCTTCCTTTGTCTCAAACTTACTTGGGGATTTTCTGGATTTAGAATGTAGATAGCATCCTGGCCTAAGAGTTAGGCGATGCTGAGCAATTGATTACCACTGAGTCTCCTCCCTATGTGTCTCTTTCTCTTCGGGGCAGGACTGATTATGTACAAACATTTCCTTTGACCCAGATAGTCTGGATTATATTTAAAAGATCCTCTTCCCTTGCCTCAGGTCTTGGTGAAGCATAATTCTAGCTGAGTACACCTCCCCATTCTTCTGTTTTTTCTCCCATTCCTTCCTTGTTCCTGGTTAACATTTTTACCCTTTTGCCTTCCATTTAGGAAAAGCCACTTTGGCCCAACTAGAAGACTCTTGACTTTCAAATATTCTTTTCTTGGTGGAAGAGGGGATTTAAGAATGCTGCCATAAGGGATTTGGATAGTGAAGAACACCAATGAAAGCTGCCTACTTTTACAGAAAATGCACATACAATGGCCCTTCTGCCTTGGTCCTGAGTTTACAGAACATCTGTGTTCCTCTCATTCAGTAATAAGTCAGTTTGGATTAAATCAGGGGCTCTCAGACTTAGCACCATGATTTGAAAGATTCTGCTTTCCTGATGCACCAGATTTATAAAATGTAGGAAATTCTTTGTTATCTACTTTTTATTACTTGAAAGTCTTAGAAAAATGAAAATGCATCAATATAGTGTCTTGACTCAATTAATGTAATTGTTGACATATTAGTTAGGCTGTAGTTCTTTTTCTTAGATAATGAATATTTTACTGTCCAATTATATTCTCAAATCTGGATGCTCAGGGCTTTCAGTCACTATAGGATTTCCTCTGTGGATCTCATGGGATCTGGAGAAGTCACTCAGCTCAGTGAGAGCTGCCTGGTGGCATCATCTCTGGAGAATTGAAGTGAAAAAAAAAGTGGTTTATTTATATGAGGTGGCACAAACTACACAAAAGCAGACCTGTATGAGGATGGAGTTAGTTCACCTCTGTCCAGTTTTGGAGATATCTTAATGGGTGTTTTCAATTTAATACGCCTCATTGTTCAGCCATAAAAGTTATGCTTTTCCAGAGGGTCCCCAAAACTCTATTTATCAAGTAGAGTTAATTTCTTATCTCCATTTAATGTCTACTTGATTTAAGCAGAACAACATGCACTACAATACTAGTTCTTTAATGTTTCCAGGTGAGAAGAAAGCTCAAAGTCTGGGAGTCAGGAGGCTTGGGTTTTAGTCCAACTTAAAAACTAAATAGCTGTTTGACCTTGGGCAGATCCTATCTCTTGCTAAACCAGTGGTTTCTGACCAAGGCTGCACATTAGAAACATGAGAAGATGTGAAAATACTGGTTCCTGAGCTTCACTACACCTAATAAATCAGAATGTCTGAAACTGAGGCCCTGGCAATGGTATTTTTAAGAAACTTTGAGCGATTCTAATATTCAGCTGGGGCTGAGAACTACTGGCTTCCATCTTTGAGATTTACTCAGCTCCAACTTTCTAGTCTGAAGTCAGTCGCTCTGATCATTTGGATTCCTGATGCATTGTTCAGCGAGAGAGTAGTGATCTCTGTCAGATTTCCTTTTTGTGCCTTGAAGATTTCCTCACTCTCTCCTCTGCCCTTTTCCCAGAAACATTTCAGGAATTCATTCATTAAGCAAATAATCTTCGAGAGCCTAGTAGGGCCTAAACGTTTTTCTGGGTTTTGGAAATTCAACACCGACTGAGCAAAGCCCATGTGATTGCTGTCCTTTTGGAGTTTACAGGCAGGTTTAGATTAATTAAATGAATTGATGTTTCATTATGACCTGTGATTTGTACAATTCACATTTTTCTTCCTGTGATAAGAAAAAGGACAGGGTGCGAGGAGAGCTTATAACGGGGGCCTGAGCACTCTGGGAGGCCAGTGAAGGCTTCCCTGAGGAACAACTCAGCCAAGATCTGGGTATGAGGTAAAGGTGAAAAATGAGTTCTGGGCAGAAAGAATGAGTGTTCAAAGGCCCTGAGGCATGAAGAGCATCACCAACCTCTAGGAACTGAAAGAAGCCTGGCTAGGAAGTTGGGGTAGAGGCCTCCAGATGAGGCTGTCAAGGCAGATCTTTCCCAAATCATGCAGGGCCTTGCAGGCCACATTGAGGACTCTGCTCTTTATCCCAAAGGTAATGGGAAGCTCAGAAGCATTTTAAACAGGGGAAGGACTTGATATGACTTTATTTGTTTGTAGGTGGAGGACAGATTTGAGGGGGCCAGAGAAGATGTGAGGAGACCAGTTAAGAGCTATTACAGTTCTGGAAGCAAGAGACAATGGTGGATTGGCTGAGGGATGTGACAGGGAGACCGAAAGAAGGGGTTGGCATCAGGAAACTTGTTGAAGGTGAAAGCATCACTGTGATGTAATGGATGGACGTGGAGAATCAGGGAGAAGACCGTGGCAGGAACAACTCAGATTTCCATTCATTTTAAATCATCCACTACCTGTCACAGTCAGTGGGGTTGGTTTGTCTACACATTGCTGTCCCTTGTAAGCTCTGAACAATCCAAAACACCACAGCTATTTGAAAACCAGTTGATGGCAGTTCTACACAACTTTGTTCAGGGGTCATAACCAACTCATCGTGGAACAAGCACAGCCAATGAAAAGCAGGGAAAGAGATGAGGAGAAGCAGGGAGCCCAGGAGGTAAAAATAACATCTACTGAGTGCTTGCTCTGTGAACTTGACATGTATTTACCTGTGCTTCTGCCATCTTGTTAAAATGCAGATTCTGCCAGCAAGGCTGGGGTAGGACCTGAGACTCTGTATTTCTAACTGCTGGGTGATGCTGATGTGGCGGTGATCATGTGGACCACATTTTGGATAACAAAGTATTTTATCATTTAATCCTCATTAGTATTCTAATAGGTAAATAAAATTATTATCACCATTTAAAAATGATGAATCAGGTCAGAAAATGTTAAGTACTTTGACAAAGACACTCAGCTAGTAAGAGCAGTTCTGGGATTGGGGCTCTGGTCTGCTTCACTTCAGAACCTTCTTCTTTAAATACCAAGCCAGGCCATTTCTCCCTCCAGAGTGATGTGCTGGACCCCAGCCTTCTTTCTTGGGGACCAACTGCATAAGAAATTCATGTCTCCAGGCTTTGAGAGCTAGCCAGGGCCTGCCACACTCACCTTTATCTGGCCACACCTAATATCTCCCTGTCAAGATGAGGGACTCTGGAGTGCAGGGGCAGGGGGTCAGTCATGGAAGTGCCTCCCATCCCTGGCTACCTGGCTACGGAGCTACTATCTATTCTCTAGTTTTGATAATAGACATCATTTTTTGATGTGGTTAACCTAATGGTGTATAAAGTAAGTCATACTTCTTTGGGAATGGGCGAGGACACCTCTGTAGAGAGTAGAAATTTCCCAAGTTAATCGTCCTGCGAAAATGCAGAGACTAGGACATGAAATAACCCTTAGAAGGTAGCCTTATATGGAAAGCAAGAGATCTTCCCTTTTTGACCCAGTGGTTCTTAACTTGGGGTACAGGTCAGAAACATCTACATCTAAAAAAGAAGATGCCAGGTCCTAGCTCCAAACTAACTGAATTAGAGACCCCAGGGTTGGCCTGAGCATGTGTGTTGTGACAAAAACTTCCCAGCTGATTTTGATGGGCAGCCTGGTTAGGAACCCCTGCACAGTTTAGAGGATTGGAGTAATTCTTCATTATAAGTCAGCAGGAATCTTTCTGAGCCTTCATTCCTTTGCAAGCCTGGGGCCTTGGAGAGGAAAAGAGGGTCCAGGACTGGGGTTTGACAACTGTTTCTGGTGTTCTCCCACTTCCTCAGGGTTGTCCATGCTTTCTGCCCTTCCCTGCAGTGGGACACAGGGCTCTGCTATGCCCATCCCCTCTGGGCATTTCCTTCAAGGCCATGAGCTCAGCCAGCTGGTAAGTGAGAGCAATCTCATTGGGCCAATTCTCAATGGAGTGTGAATGCTCACCCTCTGCAGGGGCTTTGGCTATTGACAACTCCTGAAATTCCAAGTCATGTGATGATGTAAAGAATTCCAGTCCTCCTTAGAAGACATTTATTTGTAAAGGGGTGGGGTGGAGTATTTTTTCAGTGCATTATCAGGCAGGCCTGCTTGGATGATCTTGAGCTAAATGCCATTTAGTTGTCATCCTTGTCCCCATTTACCTCCCCAGTCCCACTTGCTGATATCCCCTTTCCCTCCTTCTTCAACTCTCAGATCATGCTCAGCTTGTACCTGCCTGCTTACCCGCTCCTTTCTCTCCTTCCTTCTTTCCTTTCTTAATAATGGAGAATGTATTACTGCCTGTTGTGGATAAAAAGTAGGAATAAGACACGACTGCTCTCAAGGAGCTCTCAGATTACTGGGGAGACTTGAAGTATCAGACAACTGTGGTGTGCTGGGTAAGGCTGTAAGCAGAGAGTGGCACCACGTACCTACAGGAAAGACACCCGAGCTGGGTATGGGGTGGAGTGGGCAGAAAAGGAGGGAGACCCGGAAGGAGTGGTGTGACCTGAGTCTTGAGAGTTAAGTAAGGGTGAGCCAGGCAAACATGGTGGAGGAAGGCAATCCAAGAAAAGGGCACACAGTTTGTGTGAAGGCCTGACTTCATCAAGAACCCTAATAGTGTGGCTGGAACTCACACAGAGTATGGGGCATGGGGCAGAGGCCACACCAGTGAGGGCTCTGTATGTCATGTTTGGTAGTCTGGGTCTTATTTTTTTATTCTTATCTCACAATGAACACTTCTAATGAAAATAATACATGCACACGATTTAAAAATCAAAATGGCAGATGTAATGAAGAGCGACAGTGTCCTGCCTGCCCCTCCTTACCGGTGTCTTATTCCCTGAGGCAACCAGTTTTTTCCCCTTTTAGGTTCTTCATCTTTGTCAATACCACCGCATTGCTGAATAATATGCTTCTCTCTCTGTTCACTAATTAAATTTAGACATTATCTATTGAAGTTCTATTACGATAAGGATGTAGAGAATACCCATTATATGATAAAATAAGATTTACCAGTTTCTTAAGAGAGAGAAACGTCAGAGAAGTTTACAGAACATCAACTCTTTAAACAACAATAGTAAAGTAACTGAAGCCTAGCCACAAGTCATTAGATCACATTGTTCACTGGGTACATAGACACCAACTCTTTTCCTGGTCTTTCATGGTCTCACATGATTTACCTGAAACATTTCCACCATCTGTTGGTAAGTCTGGTCCCGCTCTTCCATAAAGACTATATCCTTGGCTTCTTCTGAGCTGATATACACATTCTGAGAAGCCACGGGGTTCCTGGTAAGTGCCTTCTTTATACCATAGATCACCTACTACCACATAGCACCTCTTCCTATTTCAAAAGCTATGCCTCTCACTGGACCAGCGAAAACACTGCCGAAGTAGTCTGTAGAGAGACGCTTAGAGGTTCCAGTGTATTAGCAGAGCAGAGATGATTAGTATTCCTTATGCCTAATGAGGAGTCACACCTGCCCCAGCTTAGATCCTCAACATTCCCGCTGACCCCAGGGCCTCTCAACTCCTTTCTTCGGTGCACTATTCAGAGATGTGACTTTGGAGAACAGTTTCCAAAATGCTAAAGGGTACTTGAATGTGTTGAAATTATACAATTCCATGTGGGAATTAGTGGATATATGAACACAGTTTCCTAGAAAGAAGGTCCATAACCTTTATGATATTCTCATGGGCTTACAACTTTAAAAAAGTTAAGGATTATTATTGTAGAATTCTATCGCTGCATCTCTGTAATGCTGCCAACGTTTCCCTGTGAAGCAATTTACGTAGAAGAAGGATGAGCTTCTTTCCATCTTGACCTTCCTTTGACCTACACCTACTGCTCAGGATGAGGCAGGAGCCATTCCTCAGAACTGAAACCCACTGTGTCTCTAGCCCATTTTCTGCCCTTTTCTGTTTTTCCAAATCATAATAAGACCACAGTGAACATCCCTATAGTGCTTTATGTTTTATAAAGCACATCCAAAGACGTCATCTAATTTGATCTTCACAATAAGCCCAGGAGATAAGCATTATAGTTTCCGTTTCACGGATGAAAAACTTCAAGCTCTGGGGGATTTAGTGACTAATTCAAAGTTTCTCTAGAGCTAGTGGGTTCTGGGTCCTTACTGGAACCTGAATTCTGTGACAGGTTTGTTGTTCCTTCTACCTGCCGGAAACCACAATGAGATTGGAAAAGCTGGACTTTCAGCATAGCTGAAACCGTCCCAAGCCACTAATACCTCTTCCTGTTGGTTTACTTTGTGCTCTAAAATGTGATCTCAGCTCTCAGTGTACATGTCCTAAATTATTGATCACAATAGATATATAAAAAGTGAATTGCTTGGTGACAGCTCAAATCATTAGCATACACATTAGCATATATTAAACCTTGAATACATAGGCCAATGTTCTGGCCACAGAGTTAGCCACAGCGGCAAATACAATGATAGAGGGTGTTGATGGTGGTGTTAAGAGGAATTTTCCTTCATCTTGAATAGACCGTAGTTGCTTTAGATCACTTGTTCAAAAGGATTTGACTCAATCCATCAGAAAGCATTTCTTATCCTGAATTTCCCCTCACAGGAGGCCTATGAGACTCATCAGGATAAAATCCGGATGGTAGGGGAGCTGGTGACTGTCGTCGGTGCCGTGATCATCCTGCTCCTGGAGGTGAGGTGCAGGCAGGATCCAAGCTGAGGCCATCCACCTGAGGCCGCAGACTGAACTGCAGTCTACAGTGTCTTTTTGTTTTACCGGCCTCTTCTCAGATCCCAGACATCTTCAGGGTTGGCGTCTCTCGCTATTTTGGACAGACTGTCCTTGGGGGACCATTCCATGTCATCATGTGAGTGCCCTTTCCTTCCAGCCCCTGCCTGCCTTTGCCAGAATTGTTCCAGGCTTCCTGTTCACTCTCTGGGACCTATACCTGAGCTGACCCTCACCTCCAGGGATTTCTCTCTCGTGGGGTTGTATGTGTGACTGTATATCTGCTTTAGGTGTATAGTTTAAGCCTGAGTGTGTGGGCACCACCTGAGTTACCACCATGCTGGAGGGGACCTAGAATATTTCCAGCCCTCCCTGCTTACTGCTCCCTGCTCTCCCCGCAGCATCACCTATGCCTTCCTGGTGCTGGTGACCATGGTGATGCGCCTTTGCAACATGAACGGGGAGGTGGTGCCCATGTCCATTGCCCTGGTGCTGGGTTGGTGCAGTATTATGTACTTTGCTCGAGGATTCCAGATGCTGGGTCCCTTCACCATCATGATCCAGAAGGTCAGTGCTTTCCCCAAAGTTTCCTCTGGCTTTAGCCATAGGACCTTCCCAGACAAGGGAGGGAGTGAGAGGAAAAAGGAAAATGCTGTTCAGAATGGATCTGATGAAACTATGTGGACTTTCCGATCTGTTAGCACTACGGGCTGAGGGACAGGTGGAGAAAGGATCACTTCACCTTCCTTCTCTTTTTCTATTTCCTATAGATGATTTTTGGAGACTTAATGCGCTTCTGCTGGCTGATGGCTGTGGTTATTGTGGGATTTGCCTCAGGTAAGAGCACCAGTCCCTCCTCCGCTAGATTATTGGATCTGTTTCTTCAGAAAGTTCACTCTGGCTCTTGCTCTCAGTTCTCATTTGCACTCCGTTTTGTGTTTTTGGTTTGTTTTCCTCGTGGAAAGTGAGTCAAAAAGCACTCTCCCAGCCATAGGATCAAGGTCACCCAGGTTGGTCTAGGATGTAGACCCATGTGCTCTGAATTTCTGGGCCAATAACATTCATTTGACTAACTGCCCTACAAGATCTTTAAAGGAGAGATGGAGAAAGGCTTTGGAGAGAGACAGACATTAAACAGGAAAGACTGGCTGGTTGTGGATCTCGGAAAACTATGCAGGCAAACAGGGACGGTGCAATATTTAACTCCCCTATGTTTACTCTTCAGACGAAGAAGCATAGAGCATTTAATAACACATCACGTGCTTTTTTTAAATGTGTGGTCAAAGTTGAGAGAAAAGTAAAGAATTCAAAAAAGGAGGTGCAGAAAAAGAGTTTGGAGAGTTTGAAGAATGAGAGAGGAAAACAGAAGAAGAGTTGTGAAGAGAGACTTGGAAAGAGAGGCCATCAAGGACTCAATCAAAGCCCAAGGCACAGTGAGAGAGTGCCAGGGAGGAGAGGAAGGGACAAGGCAAGAAAGTCAAAGGCAGAGCCAGAGCCAGAGGCACAGCCAGAGGGAGGGAGAGGGAAAGTGAATGAGTAGAAGAAAGATCTTAGGGAAAGGCAGGAAGAGGAAGGGAGAGCGAAAGGCAGCAACTCTAATCCAGTCCTCAGTGTCTGCAACTAAATATCCGTAAGACAAGGAGATGTACTACACAGTATTTGAAGATCCCCGACTCTTAAAGGACCATGGCTCAGTACAAAGGACATCACCTCTGTCCTGGGAATTTCTCTGTTTAATGAAGGGTCCCACAAAACAGTAGGCCAAAAAATACACCAAGATCTGAACTACAAAAGGATGAAATGGAGGTTGGCTGCCTGTTTGAAGGATTCCCCATGTACACTTTCCCCCAACCCTCTACCCCATATGTGTCTACACATGTACAAAATGAGGGAATTCCATAGTCGTTTTCTGTTGTAGATGTAGATGTCCCATACCCAGAATCTCCTAAATTCTCTCTTCTTGGTTGTTGCACTTACTTTTTCTTATGTAAAAAAAAAAGCAATGCTTTGTCATAGACCTTATTTCTGCTCTGGGGATCGCCTTGTTTATATTTCAGTTCCCCTTACAGAGAGGAGTCTTTTAAAGGTTCTAATGCTGTAACAAGGTTCTGAGATGCCTAGCACCATCGAGTAGGCTACACATGGAGCAGGGAAAACTTTTCCATGCGGGTCCAAGTTCACCCAGGGAATCTCATGGTAATGGATGGTTATCTGGAAGACAGTGAGATTTTCTTAAAAGATGCTTTTCTTTTAGCCTTTTTGTGTGTGCAGTTCTTTAAAACTGTTGGAGATTTCATGCATTCTTGTAACAACTTGTCTTTTAAATATTTGGTTTTCTAAAATGTAAAAATATTGTCAGTGACTTATTTTATATATACTTTTTTGCTACCTGGCTGAGTATAACCATTAACCAGAGTGATGAACTTGGTCATAGGACATTTCAGGGTAGCCAGGTCCACAAGGAAACTTACATTCACACATCTACATTGATGGGTAAGTGTGTGTGCATGCGTATGAATGTATGGGGATACATACTGGAGGTAAAATAAATGCTGACCATTCCCATGTTTATTGTGGTAACTCCCTATTTCCCCATCTCCATGCCTGCTTCCTGGGCGGAGCAGCGTTCTTTGTCATTTTCCAGACAGAAGACCCAAACAATCTGGGGCAATTCTATGACTACACCATGGCACTGTTCAGCACCTTTGAACTTTTCCTCACCCTCATTGATGGGCCCGCCAACTACGACGTGAACTTGCCCTTCATGTTTAGCATTGTCTACTTTGCCTTCGCCATCATTGCCACACTGCTGATGCTCAACCTGTTCATTGCCATGATGGGTGACACACACTGGCGAGTGGCCCATGAACAGGACGAGCTCTGGAGGGCCCAGGTGAGTTTATTAGTGTTGGTCTTACTAAGGGGCAGGGCATGGAGAGAAAAATCAAAGTTGAATATGTTATATTAGCTGACTCTTACGAGAGTCACAGAACAACTGAGTGGGGCTGTCACCTCAATGGAAGTACATTTGGATATGCAGAGGGAACAAAGGAAGCAAAATAGTAGAATAGGGCTAGGATCAACACCCAAGAGCTGGGGGTCTTGATCACAGGGGGAAAGTAGATCCAGGAGTCATCCTTGAGTCCAATGAGAACTAAGAACTGTCTTGTTCTGAAATATTCTAGTTTTCAATTTGAATTTTCTCTTTTATTTGCTTCTATAACTCCCTGTTTCTCTATGATCTTTTCTTTATATTGTCACTGGCTAATAAAATGTTAGTGTTGGAAGTACATTTAGTGGTCTTCTAGTTGAGTTTCTGTCCAACAAATAATCATCTGAAAAAAATTTATCAGAGGGTCATTCAGTATCTTCTTTAATGCTAAGTAAGGCCTTATTATCACATGGATTTGGGCAATGGTTGGGAAGAGGAGAGCTTTTTCATATTTCAAAAGTTTTTGTTATTAGAAAGGACCATGTTCCATTGAGCTGAAATCTATCTTTCTACAATTTTATTCTTTGGCTCCAGTCTTTTCTTCTCATATAACACAGAATGCACTCTTCCATATGAGTACCACTCATATATTTGAATACAGCCATTATTTATACCCTTGGACTTTTCATTCATTTAACAATAATTATTTAGAGCCTGCTATGTGTTGGAAAATGTCTAGGATCTGAGGACACAAGTGTGGACACAACAGATACAGTCTATGCTCTCATGGAGCGTACAGCCTGGTTGGGAAGACAGAGAAACAAGTGACTTCACAGAAGGCTATACAATTATAGTTATAAAAGTGTCATAGGGAAGTAGAAGATGCTAAAAGCAGCATTCAACAAAAGAGACTGACTGGAAAGGTAGAAAATGGTTTCCTGATGGAGTGACATTTAAGATGAGCTCCTAAACATGGGTAAGAATTAGCCAGTTAAGAAGAATAAGGGAAAAGGATGGATGTTAGGATTTTTATTAATCTGAAGTTTTGGCTACAGGGACAGAAAACCAAACTCAAATAGACTTTTTAAAAAGGCAGTGGGAGGAGGATGTGTTGCTCCTCATAACTTGAAAGTTTAAAGCATTAAACTCGCTTTAGCGTGTGTGGCCAGAACCCAGATCTCCATTTCACACATTACATCAGTTTCTCTGTTCTGCTCTCTTTTGTCCTTACTCTCTTCTAAGTCAGTCTCTCCCATCATGTTGGTGAGATAGTTTACAGAAGTCCTAAACTCCCAAGGAAAGGAGCAGGTATACTTCATTACTCAATTCTAAGGGCCCCATTCACATTGTATTCTGTGTGCCTCCTGATGTTGTGAAATATATAGCCTTTAAAAGTGTCTTTCCCCCAGTGAACCAAGTCTAGATTCCATTTCATTGCAATAAATTTGAGTCATAGATGCATCCTTGAATTTAAGGTTAAGGCCAAGGACTGGAGAGTGGTAGTCGTGGTGGTCGTGAATTTCTGGGGAAGAGTAGACTAATTGATTGTGTTCAGTCCAGTCTACTCTAACTGATGGACTGAGAGGAGCGAAGGAGTGATTCTCTAAATGAAAGATGGGTTCTGTTACCAGAAGAAAGTAGGGGCTGATTAAAGGTACACAGAGAAACAGTAACTGTCCTTTTCAAAGTAAAGAAGGAGAAAAGCTTTCTGGGGGAAGGGAAGAGAATGATTGAAAGTCCTGAGGTTGGAGGGAATTTGGTATAAGTAAGAAACTGAGAGAAGGCCGAGAGATGCGTGGAGTACTAAGAAAGTTGGGGAGTAGAAGCATAGGAAGTGAAGAATTAGGCTATTTTAAGGATTACTAGTTCCTTCAATTAATAAAGCTTCCTGGCCACAATCCATCCTGGCTGCACCCTTCTGTTCATGGCCTAATAGATCATGGTCCTTCTGAAACTAGAATGATCCCGATATGATTAGAGGAATGCGTTTTAAAAGGGGCCATGCCTTTTCTTGCTTTGGATACTACACTATAAATAGCACCTAAAATTGAGTCAGGTGTTTCAGCAAATACACAATGGCCCTTATTAAGCTTATGATCGACTAGAACCCGTACATCTTTGTTACATGACTTACTTAGCTAAGTTCCTTTACCGTTTTCCTGTACTTACACAGATACTATAGTCTTAAAAATAAATGTAGAATGTTACATTTGGTTTTCTTAAATTTCCTCTTATTGGTGGTTTGACTAGCATTCCAGTCTGGTGAGATCATTTTTATAATGCTTCTGTCACCTCACATATTACATTACAGTTTTGTGTCAAAGGCATATTTGATAAGCTTGTCTTCTGTGTTTCATCTAAGTAATTAATGTGGGCTGGGCAAAAGATGGAACATGTGACGTGCCACTAGAATTTTCCCCGCCAGGTTTGTGATCATTAACTCACCCTTTTCCTTTCTAGGATGTGGATATTTAATTTGCTGCAAATTCCCTGAACACCAGCAGCATCATTTCATCCCCAAGACCTTAGATATTCTGTTTAATCATTTTATTTAAATTAAGATAATTGTCCTGTGGCTTTCCTATGAAAAAGTAAATGAGATTAGTTTGGAATGACTCATTTTCCATGAATCTGAATCGTAATGTAGGGGTCATTGTTTTATTCAAAACACTCATAAAATATCCTCTTTCCTTTTATGATGAATGGTGGGGAAAGCAGGCAGCATGATGCCTGGCACAGACTAGGGGATGAATGAATGGCTGTCATCTCCACGGATCTCTGGTGTCCTCATCCCACAGGCTCCTTTTAGTTCCCTCTGTTGGTGGCTTCAGTGTTCTCTGAACCTCATGGCTCTTTCTGAGTTCTTCCTCTACCTCTCACCTCCTTCCAGGTCGTGGCCACCACGGTGATGTTGGAGCGGAAACTGCCTCGCTTCCTGTGGCCTCGCTCTGGGATCTGCGGGTGCAAGTATGGGCTGGGGGACCGCTGGTTCCTGCGGTGAGTAACAGTGTATATGTGTCAACTGCCAATATGTATGAGGCCATGGGAACAAGGGTGACCAGTCCCACATTTATCACCCCCCTCTTCAATCTTGAGTTCTTAAATTGGACCAAAAGGAGACGTCATCACTCTATAAATTGAGACTGCATTAACCTGTTTAGAGGAGGAGAGCGAAGCTGAAGTAGAGGGATAAAAAGAATGCTGATGGCTAATGCCTAGCTGTGAGTACATCAGGGAAGAAATGTGTGATAGGCTACAGATATGTGTTCATGCTCCTCAGATGCAGGCATGCGTTACGTGTTCTAGTCTTGTTCCCACCTCGCCCCCATTTCTAATATATTCTTGCCTCAAGACTAACATCCTCCATCCTAGTCTACCTTCGGCTCCTGACCTGGCTCTCCTCTCTCATTTATTTCCTTAACTGCATCTCCTCACCCTTGTAATACATTTATCTTTTAATTGGCTGGGTTTCCTCTTTCATATTTATGCATATCCCCCCAATCACGCGCATGCACAAGCCCTACCACCCTCCAAATCTTGATTGCTTACCTCTTTGGCCTCCATCCGGGTTATCCTCCGTTCCACTGCACTTCCCTTCACTTCATCCTACATGATCTTTTGGCTTCAATTCTGGTCCCTTCCTTTTCCTTTCCTCTTGATCCTGTCTCCTACATGTGCTTCACCTCTACTTCTCCCCATGGCCCATCTTTCCCCACCTCAACTGAGACCTTTCCCCTTTCCCCTCCTTAGAGTTGAGAACCACCATGATCAAAATCCTTTGCGAGTGCTTCGCTATGTGGAAGCTTTCAAGAGCTCAGACAAGGAGGATGGACAAGAGAATCTTTCTGAGAAACAGCCCTCTGTGGTTGAAAGTGGGACCCAAGCCAGAACCTCCCTCTTCCTCCCAACTCCCTCCCTGTCCCGGAACACATCTCGCAGCAGCAGCAGTCACCGGGGCTGGGAGATCCTTCGTCGCAACACCCTGGGGCACTTGAATCTTGGACTGGACCTTGGCGAGGAGGATGGAGAGGAAAATATCTATCGTTTATGATTAGGATCCTTGTTACTGTTGACCTGACTCCAGGGGGACCTGAGGTGGAGGGCAGAGAGGCAGACACTTGCTTATGCAACTTTCTAACTTTCATGCCTGTTAATCATGGGAAGGAGTAGACAGAATAATTCCTAAAAGCCATGTCTCACCTTGCACATCAGCATTTCTGGAGATGAGCAAAGGGTATCTGTTGTCCCACACATCTTCTGGGTTCTTGAAAGTCCCATATCTTGGGAAAAGAAGGTATCTTTTTGATCAAAGTTGTACTTGGCATCTAAAGACCCAAAGTAGGAATGCTAGACTAGTGTCTGGATCATCTCTCTTTCTGCCCCAAGTGGGCACTAGAAAGTGATAATCTGTGAAGACTGCCTGGTTCCACACGGCTTAATGTGGGAAGAGCCAGGCATGGCATTGTGGTCCTTTTCTTTTCCCTACACCCGTGTAGGACTCTGTTGCCACCTAGTAACCAAACCCCAACTAGAAAACCACAAGAAGAAAGGTTCTTTGTATTTGCTTTATCTTTTCAAAGAAATTTATTGTGTTAAGATACACATAACATAAAATTACCGTTTTAAGCACTTTTAGATATACAATTCAGTGGCATTAAGTACATTCACATTGTTGTCAAACCAGCACTATTAGCCATTTATAGAACTTTTCTATCATCCTAAATTGAAACTCTTGCACCCGTTAAACATTAACTCCCCACTATCACCTTTCCACAACCCTTGATCACCAATATTCTACTTTGTGTCTATGAATTTGACTGCTCTAGGTACCTTACATAAGTGAAATCATACAACTTTAATCCTATTGTGTCTGACTTATTTCACTTAGCATAATGTTTTCAAGATTCATCCATGTTTAGCATGTATCGGAATTTCATTCCTTTTTAAAGGCCAAATAATATCTCATTGAACGTATGTACCACATTTTGTTTATCCATTCATCCACTGATGAACATTTGTGTCTTTCCACCTTTTGGCTATTGTTAGCAATACCAGTATGAACACTAGTGTACAATTTTCTGTTCAAGTCCCTGTTTTGAATTCCTTTGGGTGTATACCTAGAAGTGGAATTGCTAGATCTTGCGGCAATTCTGTTTTCTGTTTTTTTTATTTTTTTTAAATAAGAGGGCCCTAAGAGAGATGAATATTTTATTTACTTTTTTTTTTTTTTTTGGTGAGAAAGATTGGCCTGAGCTAACGTCTCTTGCTAATTTTCCTCTTTTTGCTTGAGGAAGATTGTCCCTGAGCTAACATCTGTGCCAGTCTTCCTCTATTTGGTATGTGGGATGCCACCAAAGCATGGTTTGACCAGTGTGAGTCCATATCTGGGATCCAAACCCCCAAAACCCAGGCTGCTGAAGCAGAGTGCGTGAACTTAATCACTACACTACCAGGCTAGCCGTCATATGGCAATTCTGTTTAATTTTTTTGGGAACTGCCATACTGTTTTCCACAGTGGCTACACTATTTTACATTTCCTCCAGCAATGCACAGGGCTTCCAATTTCTCTACATCCTCACCAACACTTGCTACTTTCTGGTTTTTTTGATACTAGCCATCCTAATAGGTATGAAGTGGTATCTCATTGAGGTTTTGATTTGCATTTCCCTAATGACTAATGACATTGAACATTTTTCATGTGCTTATTGGCCATTTGTATATCTTTTTTTTTTTTTTGAGAAATGTCTATTCAAGTCCTTTGCCCATTTTTGAATTGTGTTGAGTTTTTTGTTGTCATTTTTGAGTTGCCTTATCCTTGCTTTTTGAGTCTTAGAGTCTAAAGTATTTATATCTCATTTGCATCCTGGTGTGTTTTTATGCATGTGTGGTAAATTATGCCTTTCTATGCTTGAATGGCCCAGTTATGGGACTGTCCCTGGTCTGTCCCTCAGGTGGCTCATTGGCAGCTAATCATCCTTGTGTCTGGAGGTAGCAGGCTACCACCTATGTCTCCAGCAGCAGATATCCTTCACCCCTATCTCCCTTTGCCCCTGTGCTGAGTTGTAGGGTGAACAGCAAAAACAGAGGATGGGTTAGCCCTCTCCAGGAAGGAAACTGGGAGCTGGGTGTCCAGGGCACCCATTACAGGGGCTCTTGCACAGCCTCCCTCTTGTCTCCATCCCTCTACTTCTCATCTCAGCCTTATTATCACCCTCACTAAAAAGCCATAAAAGACTTTTAAGACGACTGTGGTCTGGAATAGCAAAGTGTTTAAGCGGGATTTGCGAAACTACAGACAGGTTCATCCAGCTACTCATGGAAAGCACAGATGAGTGTGGAACAATGAGGGACCACATGAATGTGCATGCACACACTCACATGCTGCTACACAGGAGGTATGGTGTCTAAAAATACTCAGTCACTGTGATTCCTCTTATTTGCTCAGTCACCTGGATTCTTCTTATTTTCTCTGGTAATGGAAGCACTTCCTTGCCTGTGTAAAGCTAAACTCCCATCTGTGTTCCAAATTCAGTTTTCTTTCTGTCTCTTCAGACAGCTGTGTCCATCACTTGTCTCCTCTAACTCTTCTCATTTGTGTATCTTCAACCTCTCCCTCTCAGCTAGCTCTAAGGGTCAGCAAATAACCATGCTCTATTCTTTTCCATCTTCAAAGAAATTGCCTACGCCCTCCCTCAATCCCCACCTCTCCTTTCAGCTAGTGCCCTATCATTTTTTATTCCCTTTTCAGGGCCAAATTTCTTAAGAAAAGACTCCATTGTCTACTGCCCTCACACAGCATCCTCAGCTTATCGTGATTTGACCTTACCTCTTCATGCTATTGATAGCACTCCCACAAGGTTATCTAGCTGTGGCTAATCCCACCGAGTAGTCTCAATCTTGCTTGAATTCTCTGTAGCATTCAGATTTTAGTCAACCACTCATCACCTCTCAGCATGTCTAGTGCCACACACTCCCACCACTCTGTCTGCTTCTCTTCTGTCTACCAATCCCTTAAATATTTTTGGCCCACAAGGCTCTCTGTTTTCCTCACCACCTAGACAGTCCAACCTACTTCCATAGATTATATTAACATGCACAGGTTCACTATTCCCAACTCGCTATCTCCGTGTAGATTGTCTTGAGCTCCAGGCATGAACAGCTTGGACACCTATCTGTTGGACAGCTCTACCAGGATAATTTACACACACCTCAAACTCACTGTGTCCCAAACTGCACAGCTTTTCTTCCTCACCAAACCTGCTCCTCCACCAGTCTTCCCAACCAAATAATAGGCCAGGTTGCCTAAGCTAGAATCCTAGGCATGGTCCGCAACACTGCTGTCTTTAATTCTTGAGATCGTATCCAGTAAATCTCAAGTCTTGTGAATTCTATTCCCTATTATTTGAAAAATAATAAATTTGGTTAGATAATGCATCAAATGATGAAAATTCAAAGAGCACACAAGATACACAGGGAAAAAAAGATTTCCTACCTCTGTCCTAGCCCTGGAGGTATTCTCCTCAGAGACATTCATGAATAAAAATTCGTTCTTCTCCTTCCAAAAATACTCTAAGCATATCCAAGCATATTTATGTATATACGCTTCTAACAACACATAGAAGAGTATAGGATATTAGAAAAATAATTCTTGCTCTTTTCACTTAGCATATTTTGAAGACAATTCCATACCAATATAACGTAAAAAAAAACTTTCACTATTCACTACCTCTGGTTCTCCGAGTCCTACTTCCCTTATTCTAAAATGGGCCACCATCATCTCCCGCCTGCCTTACAGGAGTAGGTTCGTTAACTGCTCTCCTTGCATGAAGTCTTGGACTTCTGCAGTCCACAGTTGACACTACAGCCAAGCTGATCGTGTAAGATGCAACTCCTGCCTCAAACTGTGATCTTCTGGAAATTCTTCCTTGAAGCGACTCCCGGCAACCCCTCCAGGCTCCTTATACCTCACTCCTCTTGCACTCTAGTTCACCTAGCTGAATTATTATGAGTTCCTGGATAGTGCTATATTCTCCTTCTTCTTGGCCTTCACAACTTCTGGGCCTTTCCACCTCTCTGCACCCACTCTCCCTTCCATCTTTGTAACTTCTATTTATCCTGCTGTTCTCAGCCTAACAGGATAATACATTGGTTGCGTGTTTGTGTGTGTGTTTGAGGGAGGTCCCTGACTCACAGGCTATGTTAGAGTCCACCTGTTTTGTGTTTCCAGGCCATCTATAGTTTCTTTTTTATTATACATCCTGCACTCTATTGTACTTATTTGTTTAATAAGTTAATGTCTGCCTTCATCAGTAGACTGTAGTTACACAGATTCAAAGATAGTGCCCACTTATTCATCATTGTGTTCTCAGTGCCTGGCATAATTCCTGGGACAATGTAGTGTGTAACAAATAGTCACTAACTGAATCTACGAATGATTCACCTGTTTTTATTCTAAGTTCTCCTACTGGCCATACTCCAGTTATTTTTACTTGTCAAATATGTGTGGAATTTTTCCACCTATATAATGTGTGCGGAAACACTTTGAAAAGAATAAACACCAATGCAAATGTAAGTGATTATAGGGAAATTTTCTCAGCTTAAATATACTTCTGTGTGTGTGAGAAAGACACAGAGAGACAGAGAGACAAGGAGAGAAGAAAGAAGGAGGAGGATAAGGAAGAGGAGATGTGGAATATTATGAAGAAGGGGAAAGGGGGGGAAGAACTCCAGCAGCAAGGCTCTGGGACAGAGCCTCCTGAACCATCTGGGATGTGGTGTCGTCTGAAAGAAGCAATCTACAAGATTCTATGGCTGCCCTCTGGAGCCCAAGTGGGAAAGGAGAAGAAGCACACACAGATGTTGCTGTACCCTGCGGCAGATGGGGTAAGTGAACCATGTGCTGAAGGGTTCAAACAGCTGGCAGATGTTCTTGTCCTGCCAGGAAGCTGCAAGGTTTATTTATGGGGCTCTGGAGACAGACATGAGGAATAAAGAGAAAGACTGCTGTTCCTGCCTCAAGAATACTTCAGGTAACCCCAAATGATTACCGTTCTCCCCTCCTGCCTTTCCCCTTCCCAGTCACTTCAGAATACAGAACACAGAAAATTCTTGCTTCTGTGGGCTGCACAGGCCAGAGGCAAGGAGGCCATGGAAGGTCTTGTTCTCACAGGTGTCACTGGACTTTAAAAATATGTCCTCTCCCAACTGTTTGCAAAGTATTTTATTGACACGGTTCTGGTAAGAGTGGTTATGTCGCCCCTGAGGAATGGCTTTGCCTGTAGCCTCGGGAATGAAGGGCAGAGGTCAATGTCCCTCTCTTGTACTACACAGAAGAAATGAAAGATAAGAGCTAAAGCACTGAAGCTGAGGGAAGGGAGAAGGGAAGGGGAGATGAGTGAAGAAAGAGCTGACTTGTAGGTCCCTGTGGTGGGATGGCATGGCAAAGACAGGGCAAACTGTGGTGTCCAGAAGGTCCCTTCACACACCTGAGATCACTCAATGAAAAGCTGAGAAAGTGCCTTACGTGGGCTCAAGGATCACTTACTTTCCTGGGCCAGGCCCACTTGTTTGTTAAAGGCTAATGAGGAAAAAATGAGAAATGCACAAGGAAAGAAATACTTTGATCAGGTAGCACTGGATGGTGTCACATCAAGCGAGAAGGTTGGGTAAGTGGCCCCCTCTGTCTGCCTTGGGAGGGCAGCCAGGCAGAGCCACCCAGGGGAGGACTGGGCACACCCACTTCCCTTTGCTTGTACCTCTTCTTTGTTGTCCCCAACATGGAGGAGGCGGCAATTATGCCCATGGGGCCTGAGGGAGTGGGGGGCTTGTGCAAGGCAAGGCTGCAGCTGGAGGGACTGAGCACGCATGTCCCCACTTACCTATGCAGTGCCAGGCATCTGTGAGGGGGTCTGCTTGTGAGCGCATGTGCGAATGGTTCTTAATGGGCTGGTTTCTCAACGACACTTTTGCTTTTCTCCATCCTGCTGGAGTTGATTGCCTAACTCCTATTTTTTTGAGGAAGATTAACCCTAAGCTAACATCTGCCACCAATCCTCCTCTTTTTTCTGAGGAAGATGGGCTCTGCGCTAACGTCTGTGCCCATCTTCCTCTATTTTATATATGTGATGCCTGTCACAGCATGGCTTGATAAGCGGTGCATAGGTCTGCGCCCAGCATCCGAACCAGCAAACCTGGGCCACTGAAGTGGAGCATACTAACTCAACCGCTGTGCCACTGGACCAGCCCACCTAACTCCTTCTTGATCAAGCTGTGGGATCAACCAAGGCATCGGGCACAAGGTTCTTCCAAGAGACACCATCACTGCCACTCTTCCTCTCCTCCCCACCGTACCCCCACCTCACCCCGACCATGGACTTCATTGGCCAGTGACTATCTTGAGTTCTGAGCTAACCTGAGAGCCACTCAGGTCGCCTCTGCCAACTTTCTCATCCCCATGAGCATCCCCACTGGAGAGCTAGGGCCCTTCAGGGATGAAACGTATAGGTGAAAACCCAATTTCAGTTACCTGCTCTGCCACGATGTTAGCTGATGATTCCTGACTTGCCTACCTACCATGGTTGTGACAATACAATAGCACAACATACAAGGGTCACTAAAACATCCCTGACGTAAGGAGTTGTTATCGCAATGTCTTTGCCTTCCCCTAGGTCCCCGCTCTTATGCTCTCGTTCCCTCTGCTTTTCCTCATACCTCTCTGGGCACTGCCTTCTAATTCAGAGGAAGAAGGTAAGAGAGAGGGACAGATATACTAAAGACTGTGGTTCCATGAAGGCGACTTCTGACCCAGTCCTTAGAGATGCTCTCCTGCCCCTGGGTCATAGAGTACAACCCCAAAATGGATGGCTAGTCTCTTCTCCCAGGGACTCTGAGACCCCAACCCTGCCTCTCCCCACATAAACCAGGTCTAGAGAGGAGAGCTGCAAATTGGTCTTCCTTTTCCCAGGCAGAAGTCTTTGCCTCTTCGTCTTCTCTATCCCTCCATGGATAAACCTGGTGGGCAAATGGGAGACAGCTCTTAGACACTGTGGCCTCTAGCCTACACCCTCTAAACCTTAAGTCAGTGATAACTCCCTCCTCCTGGGTCCCAGGTCAGCCAGGAGCCAGGCTCAGAACAGGAGGGGGGATGGAGGGAGTGGCTGCAGCCACAGGTGCCTTTGCTACCTAGACACACCACACCCTCCCCTTCATCCCAGCGGCCACTCACTTCCCACCTTCTGCAGGCCAATTAATCTTTCAAGAGCAGAAGTTATTTTCTCTGTGTGTGGGCTGGGGATTGACAAACACCCACCTCCCTCCCAGGACATACACCATAAGCACACACACATACACAGTTCCCCGCCACCTTCCCTTGTTCCCTGTCACCTTGCACATTGGCCCACCTTTGCCTTTGAGGGCTAGGAAAGGAAATACATTTGCAATTGCTTGCAAATAGCTTGCAATTGCCTTGGCACAGATCATGGTCCATAAAACACAGTTCAACATCCACTTGATGCCAAGTGCCCGATGAGGAGGAAAAGAAGATGATGTGATTTAGCCTCTTCCTCTAAGGTTCTGCAAGTAGGAGAGATGAGCATATAAAGGGACAATGCTAATGCAGTACTATTCTTTACATAAAGGGCATGAAGAAAGGGAGCTGGGAGCACAAAGGAGACTGGGACTAGCCCTGGCAGGGGGAGGATGGGTGCAGAGAAAAGAAAAGGGAGAATATGACATTTGAGTTGAGCTGCAAGGAATGAGCTGGAGTTTATAAACCAGATAATTAATGTGAAGCATCTCCTTGAACAGGGGCAGGACTGATGTGGTTACAGAGTCTGGTATAGGGGAAATGCCATACACCTGATTTCTTCCCTACTCAGTTCAACAATGAACAAGGAGTTAGATTTAAACAGTTTCTTTGGGAGGGATAGGGGGTGAGGTCCATGGGATGAATAACACAGAAACCCACCTTGTGCAAGTGGTAACAGTCTGAAGTTGCATCTGCTCTAGTCTCATGGGGGGGTTTGGCCCATGGGAGAGTAAGTTGCTCCCTGAAAAGTCTCTAAGACACAAAAAAAAGCAGCAGAAAAGTGAATGACAGACTAGAAACAAAGGCTATCACTGTGCATTTGCTGTGAGCCACGTGCCTCTGAGCCCGTAGCATCCAACTCTCACAATGAACCTGCTGCACCTTAGCTGTTGTTAGTCTCCTTTTACAACTGGGAACTAAAGCCCAGAGAGGGTGAGGGCCTTGCGCAAGCTCAAGTGACTACGACTGTGCTCATTTTGTAGACGGAAAAACTGAGGCTCAGAGAGGTGGACTAATTTGGCCAACATTACTCAACCAGTAATTAGCAGAGTGTGACTTTGAATCCAAATTTATCTGGCCCTAAGGTCTGTGCTCCTTCCACTACAAGATTCAGGATCCCTGAGACAAGGCAGCTCTAAGGTCTCTACCAGAAAGTTATTTCCTGGATGCGCTCAATTTCAAATACTCCCACCCAAGCAAAGATGAGAAAGCAATGAGTTGCCTTCATATGACACGGTACAGCATATAAAGTCTCTTCATTGCCATTATCATCTTTAATAAAAACAACAACCCTGTAGAATAATAGGAAGAATTCTTATCCTCATTTTACAGACAAGGAAGCTGATTCTCAGAGAGATTGTATGACTGAGGTCACAGACCAGTGCAGAGCAGGACAGTAACTGGGGCTCCTGGGCTCCTGGAGAGACCTGTCCTCACAACGACTCCCTTACCTACCTGTATGGACAGATGGAAAAATCCAGACCTGAGTGGATAGGGTCTACCCTCTATACCAAGGGTGCAGCAAGGGCCAACACAGTGGAGGGTCTCAGAGACAACTCAGTACAATGCTAGCTCACAGGCACTTGCATAACTCAGAGTAAATGTCTTAGGACATCCATCAGCCACCCTTGACGATGGGCACACAACCTCAGCCACGGAATCACCCAGTGACACCTTCAATGTAGATTCCAACAGGCAGCCCTGGGCTCTGAGGTCTCCTGCACTCTGGTCTGTTCACAAGTATTTTAGGCCCAGCCCTTGATTACATAATGGTTTCTGGACTTCCCTGTAGCTAGGGGACACATCAAAGTCAGCTCTTGGAGTTGGGAACTTCAGCAAGGCCAGGAGAAGGAGGAGGGCTCAGGGAGGGGAGCCAGTGACCTGAGAAGTGCCCCCAGGGCACAGCATGTGGATGATGTGCCATTCCTCAGAGCCTGCGAACAGATCCCTATCAAGAGATCACTGTAGACTCCACAAATGCCCTCATGCATGTATCAGTGCTTACGTGCTGACACAAACCCCACAGCCACACTCCCACACGCACAGGGCCACCACCATGTCCGGGAAGCCTGTGGCTGGGGGCAGGGGAGGAGGGCGAGGTGCAGAATAGCTACCATCTTTTTCTTTCTTTCCTAGTTACTGTTATTGTAGTGGCTGACTAGACACTTCAGGCTCCTGGTGCTTAGGTAGGTCCAGAATTGCCCAACAGCCTTCTGGAGAACGTACTGCTCGGCTTGGGTTCCTTCCTGTATCCAGCTGGGACATCACCTCTTAGCCCCCTGGCTTCAGTCTCCCCACCCTCCTCTCAGTCTGCCACGGTGCCCTGCTCTGGTATCTGCCACAGTCTGCCCAGCCCCTCATGCCCTAGCTTGGCGCTGCCTCACAGTCCAGGGGGAGGCCCTCCCTCCCTTCCCTGCTGCTGCTCCATCAAGGTGAACTTATAGGCCCAGCTGCAGGAAGAGGAGGCCCAGAGCTTCCTCCCGGGCCTGCCTCTTAGTGTGCAGTCTCTTGGACCCCAGCGCATTTCCTTCTCTGTTCTGCTCCTTGATCCCTATGCCTGACTCTCAGCCCCAGGCCTTGAGGAGGAAGTGCGCTTGCCTGTTCCTGCTGTTCCCTCCCATGGCTGGCACAGCGCTGTGCACATTCAAAAACTGCCCCTACTTTCAGAATGAGTCTGGAATTTTGCTTGGTTTTTATGACAGAGGTGCTGGGGTGTTTGAGTGAATGCTTGTGCTAAATAAATAGAATTTGAAAGAGTTCTTATCACAGCCCCGCTGCCCTTTCACTGAGTTTGCTGGGGTGGGGAGAGAAAACACATAAGAAGTGCAAATGGGGACAAACTGGAGGAAGATTACTGATAAAATGCTGCACTGCAGGGCTGCTGCTAGAAAAGGCTGTGGTTTCCAGTTTGAACACATGCTTTTGGAAAAGCATCTTGCCTTTCTTTGGGGTTTTTGATAGCAATGATCTGATTTGGGATAATGGGTGGATCCCCTCTCCTGAGTCCCAAACCAAGACTGTTTACTCTGGGCTTAGTGGCCCAGTGGCTTCCTTCTCACCTGCCCTGAGCCCAGTGTCTGGACACTGCCAGGAGTGGAATCAAGTAGAGTGGAGAGTTAACCCGCTCCTGCCTTGTCAGAATGACCACACACCTGGTCCCCAGCCCTGTCTCAGGCTGTCTCCCTGAGCTCTGGGAATCTCCCTGGTGAGGGAGCTTCTTCCTCTCCTCATCCAGAATGGCCGGGGTCACGGGATCTTGCCATTTATCAGGCTAGAGGATGATCAGAAGCCACATGTCCCCGTGTTCTGCCGCCCTACCTTCTCTCTCTCCCCCCGCCCTCCCACTTGGAGCCTCTGCCCCTGTGTTTCAGAGACAAAGAGAGACAGATTTAGCCCGAGAAATAAGAGCCCTTTCTGAAATGAGGCTACTTTTGAGCTCTACCTTTTCTGCATGTAGAAGTTGAGGGGGGCTACCTGGGGGAGTGGACAATGTTGAAAGGAACAGTGAATCTTAAGAACCTAAGAATCCTTATTTTTGCAGACCAGGAAACTGAAAAAGGTAAGTGACTTGGCCAAGGTCCCACAGTGATTTCTGGTCAAACTGGGGTTGGAATGCAGCTGTCCTGATTACATATCAGTTGTTCTCTGTTTTGCCTCTTCCAGAAGCCAGCCTCATGGCACATTTGGCATATTGGGAAAGCTATTTGGGGGCTGCACACATTTCAGCAGCTTCATTCCTGGTTGATTTCAGAGCCCGAACGAAATGACACTAGGGCCAGGTAAGGTGGGATGAAAGAGGATAGGGGGAGGTGGCAGAACAGAGGGGTTGGCTTTGGAAGGGAGAAACCCTCAGGGTCTCAAGAGGAAGAGAGAAAAAAAGGAGAAAGGAAAAAGAGGCTTGGGGAAGCCTGGCCAGCTGGAAGGCTGTGGACTATGACACCATCCTGCACACTGCCCTATCTCCAGAGGGGCCACTCTGGGGCCATGAGTCATGACTCCAGCCTGCAGAGGGCTCAAGAGAGAGGGTGAGGTCAGAGCTCTTGATGAGGCTCCTTCTAAAGCTTCAGGCCTCCTCTCACAAACCAGGAGACCCAGCACCCCCACTTCTCCCCCAAGCAGCACTCAGTGACCTTTGAGATGGGGGACCTAGGAAACAAGAAGCTCAAAATCATTGAGGGGTAAAAGGGGCCACAAACCTAGCAAGGCTGGATCAGACGATCTCCCATGCAGAGGTGGGGAAGGAGGGGAACTGGCCGAGAGTGGAGGGAAATGGACAAGGGAAGAGGAAGACGCTCACATCCATATGCCCATCTATGCCCTTTGGGCACATTCTGCAAAGGGGTAGGGCTCCAGGGGGACCAATGCCTATGAATTTAAAAACCTACAGACTTAGAAGGACACCAGACACATATGCACACACACACAACTGTTCTAAAACATTGCTACAACATATTGATTCATTTGACATAAAATATACCCTACATAAATATATGTCAAATACAGTGCACATCCATATCTGAGAAGGTGGAACTAGCCACACAGTGAGGTTTGTCACGGCCTCTTCCCTCTCCCCTAAGCCCTGTTTCCACCACCAACTGAGCTCTCCAACCACCTTCTTTGCCTGCCCCAGATCTTTCCAAGAAAGCACACAGAGTCTGAAGCTCCTTTCCAATGTCACCATGGCGTGAGGGCTTAGGTGGCTTGAGGATGGAGAGGTTGCAGGAGAGGAGGGCAAAGGGATGGAGTTACAATAAATAACTGGGATGAGAACAACTGGGATGGGACTGGGGACAAAGATCACATTTTAGGGAAAAGTACATGATGGTTCTGCATGAATTTAGACCTTTTGACCTGTGAAAGCTAAAGTGCCTTTATCTTTCCTTCAGTATACGTGGAACCACATGACATATTTCTTCAGGATCACAGAAGGTTTGAGTTGAAAAGGACTTTAGAGGGCTTCTAGCACAAACTGCCACCTAGGTAGCCACAGATCCAGCACTAGAGCCCAGCTCACCTGGCTCCCAGGCAGACATTTTAGCAGTACACCAACCTGCTTGACCCCTGGGCGGTACTTATGACATGTGTGTATGTGTGTGTGTTTACCTACTGATCAGTCATCTACTCCTTGAACAGCCTCATGGGCGGGCAAACAAGGGCTTGTGAACTCAGTGACTGGAACAAACTCCAAGCTGAGGGAGCGGCGATTTAGACCTTGTTGCTCTGTGCCGGCTCCATCCTTCCAGCCCCTTGGCCTGCCTAGTCAACCCTGCTCATGACAACAGAGCTAAAGAGATACCCTCCCAGAGGGCTTAGGGAGCAGGGATGGGGTGATGCACTTAGCAACAAGGAGAAAAACAAAGGGGTAGAGAGCAAGAGAAAGAAGAAAAAGAAAGCTAGGGTTCACAAAGAAACCAGAGTCGTGGTCAGATACACACACACCCCATATCATACACCACAACCACACACACAGGATACACCACACACCACATCCCCCATATACCACACACACACGCCTCACATACACACATGCACACAAGCCCCACACACACCAGCATAGAGACTAAGACCAAGGGAGCAGATACAACTTCAGAGAGACAGAGCCAGGGAGGGAGGAGAAACAGAGGGAAATAGAGAGACAGAGAGTAAACAAAAGAGGCACAAAACCAGAAGAAAAATACTTATACATAATTTTTTGCCCTAAAGCAGCAGTTCTCAATGGAGAGTGATTTTACCTGTCAGGGGACAACAGGTAATGTCAAAAGACATCTTTGGTTGTCACAACTGAGCAGAGAGGGAACACTACTGTCACCCAGTGAGGGGTGGCTAACCATCTGACAATGCGTAGGACAGCCCCACACTGAAGAATTATTTGTTTCAAAATATCAATGGTGCCCAGGTTGAGAAACTGTGCCCGAAATGCAGAAATCAGCATCAAGCAGCTCCCCCACCCCCAATCAGGGCTGGGCCCCAGTCCTACACATACTGACACATGCACACACACATCACCTCCCTGACCACCTCCAACCCCTGCCAATGTGGCCCCCAGAGGAGGCCAGTCATACTCGTGTTGACAAACTAGTGGTCCTGGCCCCACCGTTGAATTCTGAGAACGTAACTTTTGCTTGGAGTTCGAGCTCAGCCTGAGGCAGGAAGAACTGGCTAGACGCCTTCTGCGCATTCTCGGCCTGTTCCAGACGCAGTCCAGCTTGATCCTCTAGTCCTTCCTTCCCCATGGGCTCTGACCCCTTCAGTCCTCCCAAGGGTATATCAGAGACTGACCACCATGAGGTGAGGGGCAGACTGGACGTCAGCCATTCCAAGTCCATATGCTTGTCATTACAGATGGGACCATTGGGAGGGACAATGACTTGCCTAGAGTCATAAAAGTCTTCTTAAATTTGGATTCTGGGCAAGGGGAGAGGGTATGATGCTCCCACTACGTGAGGCTGGTAACTGTGACCATCCTCCTATGAGTTCCAATCTCCGTCTTGCTCCCTCACCCCCTGCACCTACAGCCTCCAATATTTGGATGCTCGAGTCCTGGATTCTGGGTTGCAGAACCAACCGAGTCCTTCCATCTCAGGAAGTGCTGCCCCAGCACTGAATAGCACAGGCCTTGGAGCGGGCCAGGGAGCCATGCAACACTCCTCAAGAGAGGAGGAGCACCAGGGCATCCTTCCTGTCCCCTTGGAGCCAGCAATCCTGGAGAGGTACAGGGAGTGTGGCTTTAAGATGTGAGAGAACCCATGTGGGTAGTGTCACCCACCCCCTGGCCCACCTTCCCTCACGTCCAAGCACGTGATGTTGAGTTCAAGAACTGAGAGGGCACTGTCGGCAGAAGCTTGTATCCAGCACACTGCCTCCTTCCCTCCCAGCCCTCCCTGCCCATTTTGAATCTCAATTTCCCATCTGTCATGGTGACCCATGCAAAGTCAGCACTAGGTAGAGGAAGCCAAGGAAGGAAAGGAAAGTTGGGAATGACAGAGTCCTCCTGTAGCCTCCCTCCCTACGTGGCAAATACCTCATCGGCTAATCTCCTCCCCAACCAGGCACTGAAATGGGGTCTTTGCCTGGAACCCAATAGGACAGAGAAAGTGGGTGGGTCAGCAGACAGAAAAACAGTGGCTTAATGGGCACAAAGGTCCTGGGTTCAAGGTTTGGGTTCCAGAAGCTTCCTCCCACCCAGCTTGCACCCACTGACCCCTGGGTGGGTGGGGAAGGCAGCTAATCGAACTGCACTGTTTACTCAGGGTGCTATAGCCTGGCCTTGGGCCCAACAATAGGAACAGAATCGCTGCTTTCCCTTTAGGTTTGAGGGTGGGCCTCCTACACCTACCCACAGAGACACCCCACCCCTGGACCTACCTTTCCCTCTCCCCTACATACACATGCACATAGGTACACACACGCATATACCACACACACATGTATCCATATGCACATGCCACACATTACGCACACGCACAAACCACACACACAAACACACAGACACTCTCCTCGCTGTGGCCTCCAGCTCTCTGAATCAGAGACAAGTAGTGGAAAACAGACTCTGAAGCTAGGGAGTGACACACACACACCTGTGACTCTAAATGCCCAGACACCCATGCCCCAGGCCATCTGGTCCCTGGCTTGCCCTGGGACTTTGCATAAGCTGGGGTCTCAGTTTCTTTCCAAGGAGAAGGTTGAACTAAAAGATGTTCATGATGGCTCCCAGTTTGCTCATGTCAGAGTTCTACGCGGTGGGACTAGGATGGGCTGTGCTTTCTGTCATCATTCTTCAATGTCTGCACAAGTGCCTTCACCTCTCTAGAACTTTCTTTGCCAGTTGGAATGAAGGGGTGTGGTAGGGCAGAAAGACGGTGGGCTGTGGCATCAGGGGAGTGGCTCTGAATCCGGTCTGTCTCTAACTGACTATAGGACTTGGGTGATTTACTTTACCACTTTGAGCTTTGGGGTTTTATTTCTTTTCCATCAGTAAAATGCGGATAATCATACCTGCCTCAAAGGTTTGTGTGAGTTACATGGGAACACTCCACCAAGGGCCCAGTAAGCAGCAGCGGGCAAGTCAATGATGCGTCCACGGGAGGATGCCAGGGAAAATATTCACAATATTTGGGAAATATTTATACTAAAAAAAGTCTTCATTGTTTATCTGAAATTCAAACTGAACTGGGCAGATATGTTGTGTTGGGGGGGGGGGGGGGGGGCGTCTCTCCAGATCCATAGTAGGGGGCTGTGAACTCTGTCCAGGGGGCCAAATCCTGCCCGCAGCTCCCTTTTGTGCCCTAGCCCATGAGATAAGAATGGACTTTACATCTTTAAAGGGCTGTGAAAAAAAACCCCAACCAAACAAAGAAGACTATGTGTCAGATACTGTATACCTGTATGTGGCTTGCAAAGCCTAAAATATTTACACTTACTATCTGACCCTTTACAGAAAGAGTTTGCTGACCCATAGTTGGTGAGGAGACTAAGAGTTTTCAATATTTATACACTTATTCTGGGTCAGGCAAGAGATTAAAGTGGAAGAGTCAAGAAAAGCTCAGGAGGGGGAGGCACAAAACAAGGAGGGGGAGGAAGATAGAAAGGTCCTGTGAGAAGGGTGAGGGCTCACCAGCAGCGAGCGTGCTCTGTGCTCTCCGGGGTGCCCCTCAATCCCCAGTGGCCTGCTGACTCCTCCCCCTCCTCCCTCACTGCCTGGAGTCTCTCAGCCTTCTCTGACCTGTCCAGGCCTTTCTATAAAAGGTCACCGAGTGTTCCAAAGTCCAAGGGAGGACTCTCCAGGCTCTCTGAAGACCTCTCCTCTGTGGACTCGCCTGGGGACAGGGAGAGAGACTCAGGTGGAGAAGGAGTTAGGAAAGTCCCAGATGGCAGGCTGTCTGTCTCTTTAAATCTCAGGTAATTTGGGAGGAGGGAGGGAGTGTCTGCAAGGCTCGCCCTCACTCCCAGAAGGAGCTCCTGACAGAGGAGCCTGGCGGAGGGAGTCCCGCTTCTGCCAAGCACAACAAACTTGGAGCTCTCCCCAGTCTGGCTGGTGTGCCTCAGGGAGACTCCTGCCAGGACCAGGGAGGTAGGAGACGGAGGGACCTCTACCGGGAGAGAGCAGGCCAGCTCCGGAGGGGGGCCCATGTGGCCCCAAGGCTGAGTCCTGTCAGGGTCTGGGCTTGGCCTCAGCCCTCCAAGGAGCCGGCCCTACACTCCATGGGTTTGCCGTTCCCCAAGGAAAAGGGGCTCATTCTCTGCCTGTGGAGAAAGTTCTGTAGATGGTTCCAGAGACAGGAGTCCTGGGCTCAGAGCCAAGATGAGCAGTACCTGCTGCAGCAGAAGAGGTAAGCCTCAATCTGCTCCTCACCCCTCCTCTCCCTCTGCCTCCCTTTTTCCCCCTCTCCATCTTTTGGCACCTTTGTCTGGACAGACTGCCCTTCCAATCCTGGCTCCTCTGGAGCATTTTGTCTCAAGAGTCTTGGTCTGTGGGGCTAGCGCCCCAGAATGCCAGGTGGAAGCTGTGGGGGCTGGCATGGACACAGGTGTTCACCATCTTTAAGATCCAATTAAATTATGCAAGCCTCTTCTGAGTACTTCCCTAAAGGCCAAGCACCTTTCTGGGCCTTGACAGGATTGTGGTATCATTGAACCTCTACCACAGAGGTGCTGGCGGGTCGAGACAATGCCTTATATGTCTCTACTCCCTGCCCCTGGAACAATCTCTCTGGCAGAAATACATAGCACATGTATGTATGTATGTGGGAATGAATGAATGAATGATTGAATGAACGGAGCAGAGGGGAACTGTAGACACTGGTAACCAGCACAAAATAAGACAAACTGTGGTAATGGTCAGCATTCCTCTGCATTTATCACATCAGCCATTGACCAAGGCCTGAATGCCGGACACTGCAGATGGGGTGGTATGAAGATGAACAAAGCTGGGACCCCCCCAGAATTTATTACTGTCTATTGTGTGGAGAGGGGCATGCATGACTGGCCAAAATGCCAGATGTGCTTATGACCAATGCTCATCCATTCTCTCATCCAGGTTGAGGAATTTAAGAGGTTCTAGAGTTGGAGCCCTAAGGAAATCTCACTGGTTGCTTCTAGCCCCCTGAAAACTTCCCTGAACTCATTTGATGTCCCCCCACCCTGCTAGCAGCTTAGAGTTGAGAGCTGGGGAGGAGGGGAGATGGCAAAGCTTGAGGCCATTCCTGTGTGTGGTTTTTTCTCCAAAGTCTCTGTGGCGGTGGCACGCTAGAAGGATGTCCTCCTATTGAGGCTTTCCCTGGCCCCTAAGAAGGCAGATAATAGGCTGTTCATAGGGGAAAGCCCAAAGGTTTTGTGTCTGAGGTTCTTCCTCCACCTCCAAGATTAGGGGCCTGCTAGAGCCAGACAAGGAGGTTAGAGGCTGCCTGGAGCCCCTGGGGTTTTTCTTCTTCTGCTCAAGGATTCTGGACTGGGGATGCGCTCATTTTTTGAGTTTTGGCTTCCTGTCTCTCTCTTCAGCCACCCACCTCTCTCCTCCCCAGGCTGGGAGAGTGGGGGCTGAGTACATGTTTGGCTGATGACATCTTGAGGCAACAGAATGGCACTGTTGTTGTAGAAGAGGTCATCACTGGTTCCACTCACCCCTTCCCACTCAGGACCCTGGGGCTGGGGGAGCCAGGCACAGAGAACAGAAAGGCCTAGGGCTTGGAAGGGGTGGCAGAGGTTCCCTGTGTGACGTGAGGCAGAGACAGAGTGAAAGACAGTCTGGCTGGGAGTGGGCTGCTTCCACTTGTTTTTTCTGACCCTATTTTTCCTTAAGACCAATTGGTGCTTCTCTTCTTATACCTTGGGCTAAGAAAGCCTGATGTCACCACTTTGAGGTGTTCCCCCTACGTTCCTGATATCCCCACCTTACTCTACAGTTTCTTGGCTCTCTTCTTACTAGATGCCAGGAGCCTAGAGTACTGATTCCCCTCTGAATGAGTACGCCCTAGAAGGACACTGAAAGTGCTGGGAAAGGGAGTGTCCTCGGCTGTGCAGTGAACCAGGCTACGGGGAGTCTTGTGGGCAACTAGATAAATATGAGATAACCACGTAAGCGAGGACAATGTGCCAGGTGAGGAGGTGAACTGATGGACGAAAGCAGCCAACAATGTTACCGGCGCCTCTTTATCTCATATAATACCCAAACCAGCCTTGGG
Source organism: Equus quagga (assembly GCF_021613505.1). Lineage (NCBI taxonomy): Eukaryota > Metazoa > Chordata > Mammalia > Perissodactyla > Equidae > Equus > Equus quagga. Next base: position 120,402,239 of record NC_060274.1, on the reverse strand, counting down.
AGGTAGGGCCTGTTATCCCCCTGTGAAGGAGACAGGCCCAGAATGAGCAAGTGGTGAAGTCAGGATTTGTGACAAGAGCTTAGAGGGGGACTATGAGTGGGGTTGAGAGGATTCCAGGAGGTGGAGCATGGTCCAATGAAAAGGGAAGGTTTTATGGTCTCTCAGGATGATTGAGAACCCAACGTTCCTCTCTGTCTGGTAGACTTGTCTTGGGTCTCAGTCACGCTGCCCTCTCTGCTTAAATTCACATCATTAGGATCCAAGCTGAACTCTTACTTTTCTCCCATTTCTTCTGCATCCTCTCTCCCGGGGCCTTGAATTGTCTTATTTCCTGAGACCCAATATACTAAACATTTATTGAGCATAAAGTTCTATGCTAGGTTTGCAGAAAATTAACGTGACACATTCCCTGCTCTCATTCTCATCGGTAACACGCATCTACTTGGGTTAAAAGTGAGCTTGATGAGTGTCCTAAGAAGGATGTAAACAAGTGTTGTGGGAGCATAGAGGAAGATAGCGTAGTATCTGATTTCAGCTGGTGTGGGGTGGGCTGGGCAGCTTCCAGAGGCTGCCAACAGACCCTCAAACCTGACCATCTTGCTGACACGTCCTCCTTTCCACTAGTTGGCCGGGGAAGTAGGGAACCCTGGAGGCTCTCCTCTGTTTAGACAGATATCGGTGTAAATACATGTGAACTGACTTGTCTGTGGAAAGTAAGCTCTGGGACTCTCCATCCAGCATAGTAGGACTCCTTGCCTCAGTAAATACACACGCACACATGCGTACTTGCAGGCACAGGTGACGGAGTTGTGGCAGTTAGAAAGGAGGCCCGACTCCAAGTCTGGAAATAGCCACTTTCCCTGGAGCTTTGGCTTCCTCATCCCATTGCCAAGAACCTGAGCTGGAGGGAGGTGGCCAACATGTGGCCGGTGCATGCCTCTTCCCCGCACATGACTGCTCTTTCTTTCATCTATGGTCACTGCTCCAGGCTGGCCGAGAAAAATCAAGAAAAGCCGTAAAACTAGAAGAACCACATAATTTAGTGGTGAGAGCCTGAGTCTAGGTTCTTGGCCAAGCATTCTGCCTTTAACTCTGTGATATTCTGGCAATGATTTGGCTATGCTGCCTCAGTTTCCTTTTCTGGAAAATGAGAGACTGATTCAGCCTGTGTTACAGGGCTGTAAGGAACAAAGGTGGCAATAGTGAGGTGCTGCTTTGGACGCTGAAAAGCACATTTAACAAATGGGACTATTGTGATGAAAAGTGTTAGAGGGGTTGTGTGCTTGCTCCTATCAGAACTGTATCCACCCTGGAAACCCGTACTCTGAGCTACATATTGCGTGCGCCCTCCTTTCCCAGTTGGCGTACTCATCTGAGACGTGCTTGTGGGACCCATGCGTGTGGATACAGTCCCTGCACCTCCTGTAACCCCTCTTCAACCCTGGTTAACACAGATAACAGGGACAGAGAAATGGCCAGTGGGAAACTAGTTGAACTCTGCCTCTGACTTGTTTGGACAAGTCGCTTCAGGACTCCAGGCCACTTTCTCCATCTGTTACAGTGAACAGACTAGATGAATTTTCTAGAGACTTTCTTGCTCTAAAATTCTGATTTGAATTTTCCTGCAGGCACTCTTGGTCCTGTCTTGTTTCCCCAGCAACTAAATACAAAACTTCACTTGTGCACACTGCACACCTAAGTGTGTGCACACACAGTCCTATACACATCTGCAAGAATGGAGGAAGGGAGGACAGGGTGGCGGGAACAGAGGGAGGGATGTGGGAGATCCCCACTTGATGGCCCAGAGGGAACCCTGAGGGGTAAACCAAGTATGTGTTTATTCTGCAAAATATGTGCTAGGGTTTAGGCCAGGAATCCTAGAGTGGGTTTTCCACCAGTCTAATATTGAACCAGACCGTTCAATTTTATAATTAATTGTCCATCAAAACAAAACATTCTAAATCCTGAAAACACCTTTCATATTGTTATAATTTCAGATTTGCTCTATAATTTCTTTTGTCTACTTAATCACTGGGTGCTTAAAAGGCTTCACCTTTTTACCTCTCTTTTAGTTAAGTACCTAATTGTAAGAAAACATGTATAGCGGATTTCTCATTCTTTTTAATGTGAAGAAATCCATTTTTAAAAAATGGATTATCGGGGCTGGCCGTGTGGCTGAGTGGTTAAGTTTGTGTGCTCCTCTTTGGTGGCCCAGGGTTTCATCTGTTTGGATCCTAGGTGCGGACCTAGCACCGCTCATCAAGCCATGCTGAGGTGGCGTCCCACATAGCAGACTAGAAGGACCTACAACTAGAATATGCAACTATGTACTGGGAGGCTTTGGGAAGAAGAAGAAAAAGAAAAAGAAAAAAAAGATTGGCAACAGATGTTAGCTCAGAGCCAATCTTTTTTTTAAAAAAAAGGATTATGAATAATTGTACTTCTAAGTCAGAATTCGTCTACCTTGGCACTACGGACACATTGGGCAAGAAAATTCTTCGTTACAGGACGCTGCCCTGTATAAGATGCTTAATGGCATCCTTGCCTTCTACCCACTAGATGCCAGTAGCACCTCCTCCCCTAGTCCTGACAACCAAAAATGTCTCCAGATATCACCAAATTCCTTGGGGAGGGGGCAAGCGCTCACTCCTGGTGGAGAACCACTGCTCCAAAGCACTGTAAATAAGAGTTTCTGGTAGTAATGTGAACTATTCTATCAAATAAAGTGAAATTTTCCCCTGGAAGGGAGTGAGTATAATTTAACCATTCAAACTGGAAGATATTTTATCAGGATCTCCCCCCTTCCTGCACTAAGGAGGAGTATAGCAAAGACCAGATTTAAACTTCTGTGCTGGGTTGTTGTGGAAGAAACTATTTGTGCCTCAGGCACAAGAATCTTTGGATAGGTCTCCTCTTATGCCCTTTCTATGGGGCCCAAGGGCAGTCAGGTGTTTTGAGGGGTCTGCCTTACTGCCAAGAACTGTGAGCAAGGGCTTTCTCTGCTGTCCCCTTGTGGCCCTATGATTCTATTGCAAGTGATGGCTTTGATTTATGACCTGATCCCCTCAGAACCATGCATATACTGCGTTCCTTTTTGCTGGATTCTGGAGTTTGCTACCAGAGGAGGCCACTTCTCTACAAACCTTGCTGGGTTGGGTCATAAGCTGGTTTTTGTGCAGAGTGTGGTCTGAATGGGGTTGCCAGATAAAATAGAAGATACTGAGTTAAATTTGAATTTCAAATAAACAATGAATAAGTGGTTAGTATAAGTATGTCCCAAATATTGCATGAGACATACTTATATAGTGAGCATACCTATAGTCTAGACAGAAGCTGAATTATAAGGTTGTACACCTGAAACTTATATGTTATAAATCAAAGTGACGTCAATTAACAAAAGGAAAAAAAGTGCTTTATTAAAAAAATTATTTGTTGTATATTTAAAATTCAAATCTAACTGAGCATCGTGTATTTTTATTTGGTAAATCTGGCAAGCCCAGGCTGGACAGTGGCTCCTTGTGCTTCCCAAGCCCACTGGGGCAGTCAGCAGAGGCAAGAAAAGAAACACATAGGAATGGAGGTTTGTGGAGGACATTTACGGACTTCAGAGATGTGTAGGGACCAAAAGGAATATCTTTGAGCCTGCCACTGACTAACCTCCCCGCTTATATCTTAGGGAGTGGTGAGATATGACAAATCTGGAACTTGGGTAATGACCCCCCTTGGATCCACTAACCTGCCATACATTTAGTCAAAATGGGGCACAAAACTAGAAGCTAATTGGAGAAGAGCTGGGAAAGGATGCAAAGATAAGAAAGTTGTTGCTCTCTGTCAGTAGGATAGAGTAGGGTTTTGGGCAAATGGTCAGAAAGGTGGTGGTGAAGAGGATGTAGAAAACTTGTTTGGCGGCTGCCTTTGTGTACCAAGCATACTATTTTTTACGTAGATGATATATTTGCCTAAGGTTGGCTTAGGAAGTGGCCAGTGGGGATAATAAGTAAAGCCAAACTACCTTCTGGCTCTGCTATAGATTTATCTGTTCCACAGATAGTGGTGGGTGTTTACCAGAGGCTGGGCACATCCCTAGGCATCCGGAGCAAAGTCTATACAATGAAGGGTGGGTGGGGAGCTGGATTCCAGTGGAAGGAGAGTTTTTGCAGTGCAGGCATCAGGAGAGTGGTGTGCTGTGGGGAGGTGAGGCGGAAATGCTGGGTGTAAGGAGTGAGTGGGGGGAGGAGAGCATGGAAAAGTAGTTGCACAAAGACTGTAAAGGACCTCTGGATTCCTTCTCCTTGAGCATTTCAGGACCCATCAGACTTTTGTAAGCTGTGATTACACTTGCCATCTAGAAAGAGCATCTTGGCAGCATCAAGAAGGATGGATTCGGGTGTCGGGAAACTAATTAGGAGGATATTTTGCTAATCTTGGGCTGGAGAGTGAGGACATGAATTAATGAGAGTCAGTAGGGACGAGGAGGTGGGGACTGAATGGAGAGAGAATTTTAGATGTTGAACTGGCAGGGCCTGGTGGTTGCCTAGGTGGCATAGGAGGGGCTGGAGCCAACTCTTATGGAGACGTGCGTCTCCTGCTCATTCCTCCTCTCCTGATCTGCCCCCTACCCCGACACTTGGAGTTGATTTCCTGCCACTGCCAGTGTTTCATTGTGTGAGCTTCTGTCTGTGTCTTTTTATATGCCACATATTTGGCCATCTATGTGTTACCTCATTTGCTTCCATTGAAAGGCCAAATGGCTCTAGGCCAAGAGAGAAAATTCAGTAAAAGGGGCCTATGTATCTTAGTTGGAGTAAGTTTTGACTTAAAAAACGTTTTTAGTTCATTGTAGGAATAAAACTCAAGAGAGGATTTGGAGACCAAATCATCAGAGAAGATGAACTTTTCCTGAGACAAGTGAGCAGCAGATAGGAAGTAGGAAGAGACAATAATCTGACTTAAGAGCCAGAAGAAAAAAGAATCCACTGTTGCTTTTTGATTGAGCCCTGAAGATGCTGTTGTAGAGAGGAGAGTGCCAGGATCAAGGGGCTTTGCTGAAAAGGTCTAGAAAGAAGGGCATCGTGCAACAGGAGAAAATCTGCTAGCCTCTACATGTTGACTTCCTCCACAAATATGAAGCAGGAATTCCCTGTATCCCTAGTCCACGAAAACAAGGCTTATCTTGAAGGGTAATCTCAGGGCACTTAGTGAAGCTAAAACAGGGTTGCTTCAGAAGTCAATGGGTCAGGTCAACAAGTGTTTAAGTAAAACTCCTCTCCTCCATACCTAATATGCACAGATAACACATTCACAACATTCTGGCCCCATCACCCAGGGGATAGGAACTGAGTCACTGAGGCTCCCCCATTCAAGCCAAAAGGGGAAAAGTTGGTTTGGGTTAGCTAACTGATCATGCAAAAAGAGATAAGGCAACCCCTTTTACCCTAATAGCCTCACTTCTCTGGATCAGGGACCTTGGGGTTCATTACCACTGAGGTACACACATTTGTGTAAGATGGACCAAAGTCGTTGCTGCTTGCTCCACAATTGGGCATACTCACTATTGCCACCTTTCTGATCCCATTCCCTTGTAGGATCTGGGAGTACCCTCTCCTTCTAGCTGCCAAAGAGAATGATGTAAAGGCTCTCAACAAGCTGCTCAAGAATGGGGCCTGTGAGGTGCTCCAGAGAGGTAAGGAGCAGAGCCCTCAGCATGGCTCTCCTCCTGGATCAACCCAGTATAGCCCAGGACCTTCTGCTGTGGGCCCCTGAATCTCTATTGTCCCCATTGCCCTGCCCAATAGAAGCCATATGACTCTCCTTTCTGTCAATGCCAGGAGCCATGGGGGAGACAGCACTGCACATAGCTGCTCTCTCTGACAACTTGGAGGCGGCCTTGGTGCTGATGGAGGCTGCCCCGGAACTTGTCTTTGAGCCCATGACATCTGAGCTCTTTGAGGGTGAGGAGGCAAGGGACCCAGGATGGAGGGAAGGGGTGATCTGTTGGATATTTCAGGTCAGTCTCTGTAGTGGATTATTTGGGGACACCAAGGAGGGGATCTGAGCCCTCTACTCCTTATTCCCCTCTGCAACTCCCTTCTTCCTTATCGTCCTCACTGCACAACATCAGAGCACCCAACCTCTGAAATGGGAAGACCTAGAGAGTGGGAAGAGATGAGCAGCAGCTGGACCCCCTGGGAACCCTGCCAACCCCAGGGCTCCCCATCGTCCCCCACCCTCCCCCACCCCAGGGCTCTCCATCCTCCTCCAACCCCAGCCTGCTCTGGTGAAGAGGACCAGGTATAGATATGGGAAGGACCCCCTGCAGCATCCTGAGGACAGACCCCCTGACTGAGGACTCTTTCTGGGCCAGGTCAAACTGCATTGCATATAGCCATTATGAATCAGAATGTGAACTTGGTGAGAGCCCTGCTTGCCCACGGGGCCAGTGTTTCTGCCAGAGCTACAGGCACAGCTTTCCACCGCAGCCCCCATAACTGTATCTACTTTGGTGAGAGCCATGGCCACGGCTGGCATGAAGGGGAGGTGGAGAGGTGGGCAGGAATGGGGGGGGTGGGCTGAGGAGGGTTCCACCCTGGGGAAGCTGGGAGTGGTCAGCCCATTCCCTCCACTGCCCTTTGCACCATCCCTTCCTCTGGTTCTGCTGACAAATCTCCCCAAGCCCAGAGGTGAGATGAGGGGAAGGAGGCAGTCACTTGGGGAGACTGCCCATCCCATCAGACACTCCTGCCATGGAGCCCTCTGTGTCCCCAGGGGAGCACCCTTTGTCCTTTGCTGCCTGTGTAGGCAGTGAAGAGATTGTGAGGCTGCTTATTGAGCATGGAGCCGACATCCGGGCCCAGGACTCCCTAGGTAAGAGCTGGGGAGGACAGCTGGGGAGCTAGGGGTGTGAGGGGAGGGGCTGGGAGAGCCCTCAGGCCTACCTTGAGGGTGGGCACAGGGAACATCATGGACTTTGCTCCAGTGGTCTTGTGACACCAGTGTCCTCCCCCAGGAAACACAGTGTTGCACATCCTCATCCTCCAGCCCAACAAAACCTTTGCCTGCCAGATGTACAACCTGCTGCTGTCCTATGATGGGCGCAGGAACCACCTGCAGTCCCTGGACCTTGTGCCCAATCTCCAAGGTCTCACCCCCTTCAAGCTGGCCGGAGTGGAGGGCAACACTGTGGTGAGGGACACTCCCCAACCCCACATGTCTTTCTAAAGAATTTCATCCTTCACTTCTGGCCCTTTGAGGAAATAGATATGAACACTCATCTCTGATGCTCAGTCCTACTTACAGCTCAGATTGGAATTTCTTTCTCAGCCCCTGTCTCTCTTGTCCCATCCCATGTCTTGCCCACTTCCTCTCCCCTGAGGTGTTGGGTGCTTATAGAGTCTAGATGCCACCCGAGGGGGGTAGTAATGCCCATGTCCACTCCCCTTTCAGCCTACAGAGCAGCAGCCCTCCAGCCTCTCCCCTCCTCTTCCTAAGCTCTAGACGGAGTTCCAGGGGAAGGAGAGGAATGTAGGAGGTCAGCATGAAGACGGTTTCTTCTGCCCAAAAGGCTATGGTCATTGAGTGAAGAGCAACCACCCTCCTGGACAAGCTTCCCACTCACACCGTGACCATCCCCTTTGCTTGCCCCTCCTCATGCATCTCCCCCTCTCTTAGATGTTCCAGCACCTGATGCAGAAGCGGAAGCATATCCAGTGGACATGTGGGCCGCTGACCTCCACTATCTATGACATCACGGAGATTGACTCCTCGGGGGATGAGCAATCTCTGCTGGAACTTATTGTTACCACCAAGAAGCGGGAGGTATGGGGTCTTCAGGTTAGAGAGTAGCTGGGGAGAGAAGTCAGGATCTCTGATCTGCTTGCTCTATTCTTTCTGCACAGGCTCGCCAGATCCTGGACCAGACGCCGGTGAAGGAGCTGGTGAGCCTCAAGTGGAAAAGATATGGGCAGCCATACTTCTGCATGCTGGGTGCCATTTACCTGCTGTACATGATCTGCTTCACCATGTGCTGCATCTACCGCCCCCTCAAGCCCATCACCAGTAACTGCACTGGCGCCGAGGACATCATTATTCTACAGCAGAAGCTGCTCCAGGTGATACCCTAGTAGCAGCAGAGCTTTGGAGCAGGATTTGGGTCAACTTTCTGCCCTTTCTCTTCTATCCCTTTTCTGTCCTACAGCTCACATTTCTCCCCTCACTCAGGTCTCAAATACATAGGCACAAACTCAAACTACGTCCACACAGAAACACACATAGGCTCTAGGAAGAGAGCTTGAGATAACCAAATCTAACAAGTTAAAAAGAATCTGATGATGCTGGTGACCCTTACAAGGGACATTGACTTCTGGCCAGGGGCAGGCAGGGCAGATGCATGGAAGCCCTGAGTTCTCTGACCATGTTCCCCGCCCATCCCCCCCAACCCCCACCTTAGGAGGCCTACTTGACCCCTAAGGATGGCATCCGACTGGTGGGGGAGCTGGTGAGTGTCGTTGGAGCTGTGATCCTTCTGCTTGCAGAGGTGAGGTATGGACAGGATCCAGGGTGAGGCTGTTTGTCCCAGGGATCCAAACCAAACCCGTCTATAAGCGCCTATGTTTCCTCCTGGCCTCTTTCCAGATTCCAGACATCTTGAGAGTGGGGTTCACTTGCTTCTTTGGACAGACCATCCTTGGAGGACCGTTCCATGTCATCACGTGAGTCTCCTTCCTCTCATTCCCATCCCTTCCCTCCCTAGGATTCCATTTTCACTCTCTGGATTCCTGACCCCTGGAGAACTGTAACTCCAGAGGTCCCTCCCCAGTGACGTGTGTGTGACCCTGTGTACTGAACTTGCAAAGGCTGAATCTGAGTGTGTGGGTACTGTCTCAGTCACACTCTTGCTCTTGGGTCCCCAGGATAATCCCAGTCTCCCTCTCATCACCCCCCTCTCTGCTCTCTTTCCAGGATCACCTATTCCTCCATGGTGCTGGTGACCATGGTGATGCGGCTCACTAACACCGAAGGAGAGGCAGTGCCCATGTCCTTTGCCCTGGTACTGGGCTGGTGCAACGTCATGTACTTTGCCCGAGGATTCCAGATGCTGGGCCCCTTCACCATCATGATCCAGAAGGTCAGTGCCTCCCCCCATGCTTCCTAGATAAAGGTCCCAAAGCAGGACTACAAACATTTCTGTAAAGGGCCAGATAATAGATATCTCAGGTTTTGTGAGCCACATATTGTTGCATGTTCTTCTTTTTTTTCTTTCTTCTTTTTCTTTTCTTAAAATTTTTTAACAATCCTTTAAAAATGTTAAAACCGTTCTTGGTTCAAGGGCCATACCAAAACAGGCCAAGTAGATTTGGCCTGCAGGTCATAGTTTGTCAAGCCTGTCTTAGAGGTGTGCTCTGGACGAGTCTGGACTTCTCAGAGTTAGTCTGCTGGAGGCTGGAAGGGGTAGTTGCTCAAGCGACAGGGCTGGAGATGGTCTCCCTCCCTCCTCTCTCTAGATGATTTTTGGTGACCTGATGCGATTCTGCTGGCTGATGGCAGTGGTCATCCTGGGCTTTGCCTCAGGTAAGTCTTCTGTCCAGGATGGGGGGCCATGAGAAGGAGAGGAGAGACATCCAGAGAGCACAGAATGCCTCTGATAAACTTGGGGAAACAAGGGAGGCAAGCCAGAGGTAAGAGGTGCTATAGTGTCTGAAGATGGGACATCCCTCACAGGTGAGGGAAAGCTGGGAGTGTTAGGAAGAGGTGTCTCTTGGGATCAGGAGGACGAGCCATATGGAAAATAAGAGAACGTAAAAACCCAAAGTATGGAGTGATGGAGGGCTGAGATGGTGATACTAGAGATGGGGGAAACAGTACTGAAATGGGCAGCAAACAGCTGGCTGTGATCCAGTCACATGCATGGTTGCCATGGTAACGCTCACCCCCTTGGGTGGGCAGCCTTCTATATCATCTTCCAGACAGAGTCCCCCAAAGAGCTGGGCCATTTCCACGATTACCCCATGGCACTGTTCAGCACCTTTGAGCTCTTCCTCACCGTCATCGATGGCCCTGCCAACTATGACGTGAATCTGCCCTTCATGTACAGCCTCACCTATGCTGCCTTCGCCATCATCGCCACGCTGCTCATGCTCAACCTCCTTATCGCCATGATGGGTGACACTCACTGGAGGGTGGCCCATGAGCGGGATGAGCTCTGGAGGGCCCAGGTGAGCCCTCTGGTGGCTGGGAGGGTTAGCGCAAGTCACTCCCTCCCTGCCAAGGAACTGGCAGAGCTCAGAGAGAAGCAGGATATTTTGACCCCAAATATGTTTGGACGGTTATTAGATAGTACACAAAGTAATGGAAAGTGTACAGAAGAATTGGATTGGCAATACAACCGAGCAATATTGGAATAGCTGAAAAAAATACTTGACAGTTTTCTCAAAAGCTAAAACCTCAGTCTTTTCCAGAATAATCAACAAGAAATAAAGTTAATAGTGGCCAAAAGGGCACTCAGTAAGTTTTGCTACTGGATAAAAACTGGTGTATCACATCTTGGAAATATTTAAGTCTGCAAAATTCGACCCAGAAAAATTGAACATGTTAAAAATGCCACAAAAACTCCCTATAATAGCAGAAGCTATCTTCAGTCAGATCATCATCATCATGGGGACAAAAGACCATTAAACAAATCAAATCATCATTTAAAAATACACTTACAAAATAATTTATCTCAACAAAAATAATTTCAGCAAAATGGAAATCCTGAAAATTGGATGGCATTTAACTGTGCTGTATAGAAAATGGAGTTAAAACCCTAAAGTGGCTAAATGGGGTTTGCTCAGGAAGATATTTTTCCATGCAAATGTATTGATATTAGATTTCTCAGTGGGACTTTGCATTTATAAATGAGCTTTACGTCTGTAGGGTCAAAATACCCTGTAGCCCTGAGGCCCCCTTTCTATTTGCTTTGCTCTCTTTCCTGTCACCTTGGAGTGAGGTCTCAACCTCCTGCAGGACCAGCCTGGCATTGGCATGGATGTCAGGTCACTGGCCGGAGAATTCTGGGGCTCATGTCCCGTCGACTCTCTTCCACAGAAGTGGGTCCACAAAGCTAACACCACCATCCTCAGCTTAGGGCTGTTGTCTATCACCTCTGGGAAACCATGAGCTCCTGAGATTCCTAGCTGTTGCTAAACTGTTGTCCCTCTGCCTGATGTTCTCTCTTGTCCTCTGCCCTTCTTCTCAGTCTGTATTTCTCAGTCTGCACCCAGCTTCTGATGTCCCCTTTTGTCCTAACATGCAGGTCGTGGCCACCACAGTGATGCTGGAGCGGAAGATGCCTCGCTGCCTGTGGCCTCGGTCCGGGATCTGCGGGCGGGAGTATGGACTGGGGGACCGCTGGTTCCTGCGGTGAGTGACAGTGTGGGGCTGGGTTCCTCTGCGCAGACACCCTCCTGCTTCCAGAGGCCCTGTGTGGGTCTGTGCACTCCTGAGGCTCTATGCCTGCAGACTGAAGTTGCTGCTAAGGGAAGGGGCTCACTGGGTGCTTGGGCCCCTGAAAGTATGCACAGAGCCGCTAGGCCAGGAGGCGCAACTTCCCGAGAGGCCTGGCTGCTGAGAGGCTGGTGTCCACTGTGTGCACACCAGCCGCAGACAAGGAAAAAGGCCAATCATGGTGGGGATGGGGTATGGATAGGAGACAAACACTGGCCCGAGATCAGCACTTCTATCCTTGGCTGCCTCTCAAGTCATCCGTTCTTCACAGGGTGGAAGACAAACAGGATCTCAACCAGCAGCGACTCCGGCGCTATGCACAGATCTTCCACAACCTGGGCTCCGACGATGAGGTGGACAAGGAATCGGAGCTGGGCAAAGAATCGGAGCTGGACAAAGATGCTGAAAGACTGCAGCTGGGCCTCCCCTTCAGCCCCTACCTGTCCCTTGCTACCCCCTCGGTGTCTCGGAGTACCTCCCGTAGCAGCACCAACTGGGAGAGGCTTCGGCAGGGGACCCTAGGGAGAGAATTGAAGGGAGCGCTCAACAGGGGTTTGGAAGATGGGGAGGGCTGGGAATATCAGATCTGAGAGCTGCAGATGCCCTCATTTTCCTGGGAGCATCACAAACACGAAAACAAAACCCCAAATACTTAAAAGTCTAATGTCTCAGGTCAGAGGGGAAAGGAAAGTAGAATGCACTAGGAATGGGAATAACTGTGCCCACGTCTCCACTACTCCTTCGGCTCTGGGGCAAATGGCACTCAAGGAAGTGGCCCACGCCTCACCCCAAGCACAGGCTGAGTGCGAAAGCCAATGAGGCCCCGGCCTGTGCCCGCTCTTGGGCCTTACTGAAGTACTCTGCACTGTCGGAGCCAAGCACTTTAAGGACAGGCATCCAGTCTCCACCTCAGTGTCCGAGGGGGTGGGGAGAGCCCAGGCATTTGTGGGGAGGCTTGCGGAAAGTGTGTGAGCGAGGAAAGAGGTACCACTTTGAGGGTGGGGTGAAGCTGGCTGTGTCTTGCTAACTTCTACTTTCCAATAAAGTTGTTCCCTCCTCTGCTCCTCTTGTGCATTCTGTTCAGTGGCGTGGCCATCCCGGCCCTGCCCTCTGCTTCTGCTCAAAGCCTCCCTAGCCCCTCCTTGCAGACTGAGGCCTCACCACACCTCCAACTTGCAAAATCCCTTCTTTCCCTTTAATGTGGGGAGGACGGTGGAGGGGTGGAGAATTGGGGAACGAAGCATCCACAGGAAGGTCGGGTTTAGTGTGCTGGGCGCCTCTCATGGAGGCCAAGATGGAGACTGGCTTGCGTCTCCCATATCCCTCCTTGGACCTGTGTCCAGGGCTGGGTCGTAGGCAGTGTCAGTTCATAGCTTCCTGCCTGGGCCTCAGACCTCCACTGAGCCCGGCTGCCTCAGGTGCTGCTGGAGGAGCTGGATGTTGTGCAGCAGTTTCTTCTGGTGGCCGGCCAGGGTGATGCCCAGGGCAGGCAGGTCTCTGGTGGGGAAGGAGCGGATCAAGTCTGGGCCAGCTTCTCCAAGATCCCAGGCATGACCCCTGGCCTAGGGCCCAGAGGCTCCCCCTACCCCACCTCTCCCTGCTTACTCCAGGCTGAGCTGAGCCACATCACTGAAGGTGCAGAGGCCAAACTTGGAGAAGTTGTCCTGATAGCACTCCAGTCCAATGGCCGAAAGCCAGGCCTGGGGTGAGTCCAGAGAAGGAAAGTCCAGGGCCACAGGGTTCAGGAGGGCCTGGGAAGGTCTAAAGGGGGAGGGGCAAGCAGGTCAAAGTCCCCTCTTCATCCTAGCCCCCTCTCCTCAGTTTTCTTTTTGGTTTGCATCTACCCTCCCTGGCTTTCCCAGGTTGCAGCCCCAAGCTCCAGACCTGTCCCCGGGGCCCCCGCCAGCCTGCAGAGTGTCTGGCTTGCGGATCATCTTGTCAAATGCAGACACCAGCTGGTCAAAGTGAGGTCGCTGGGTACGGTCCTTCTGCCAAGTGTCCAGCATAAGCAGATGTAGTGCAGGAGGACAGCCTGGAGGTGGCGGCAGCCGGAACTCCTGCTCTATTGCATTTAGCACCTGGGGGTTACAGGCAGCCTATGGTGAGGGGAAGCTATTGCAGGTGGAAGGCAGTGTATTGTTAGGGGTGAGGTGGTGGGCTGGGAGTAGGAGGAGCATGAGGCTGGTGTGGGGAAAGAACTTAAAAATATGGAAAACAAGAGCCATGAGATCTCAGAATGTGAGGGGATTAGAGAATAGAGGTCTTAGAATGTGTGAATCTGTGTGGTTTGGAGGGTTGGAGGGATCGGGGTGGGGAATCAGCAACGTCTAGGTCAAGAGCTCACCTCCTGGTCACTCATGTCCCAGTAGGGCCGTTCTCCATAACTCATCACTTCCCACATCACTATCCCGAAGCTCCAGACATCGCTGGATGTTGTGTATTTTCCGTGTGCAATGACCTCTGGGGCTGCCCAGCGAAGCATCCCATTTGGGCCCTGAAGGGTTGGTTAAAAGTAACAACAATAATCAAAACAGGAGTCAAGTTTATTGAGCAACTACTACATGTGTGGATGTGTGTTAAGGGTTTTCTATCAATATCTTATTTAATCCTCACAAGAATGCTGTAGGGTGGATGATATTATCTCCATTTTACAGATGCAGAGGGTGAGGCACAGAGAAATATGAACTTGTGCAAAGTCACAGAGCTTAGGGTGGAGTGCTCAGGATTTGTACCCGGCTGCTCTGACTCTAGAGTCTGTGTGCATCCGGGAAAGGGCAGGAGGTGCTTCTAGGTTTTCGCAGGTCTCCTGCCTTCCCCAGTGGTCTTGGTCCCTGAAAGCCCTCCATGCCCTCCTTGCCCAGGCTTCTATCCTGGATGGAGCACAGGTGAGTGCCATCCCTTCAGACACTATGATGCCACTGAGGGACCCACCCCACGTTCCAGCTCATCCTCCAGCACCCGCTGAGGATGCAGAAGCCCCAAGGTTGTGCTCTCACCTGAAGACTGTGGCCAAGACCAGCCACTTTGCACACAAGGTGGCTATTCACCAGTACACTGTGGGCAGAGAGGGTGCGGTGGACGAAGGCGAAGCTGGACAGGTACTGCATGGCGGCGGCCACCCCTCGCTGCATGGCCACCAGCTGCAGGCTGCTGAACTGGCCCTCCCGCTGCTGAAGGGCAGAGGGCAGAGGTCAGCACCTGGGTGGGGAACCTCAACACAGCACAGCAGACATCACAGGAGAGGGCGAGGGCATTTGGGAATCAGAAAATGGCCTGGGAATGAAGGATGAAGAGCACCAAGGGAGATGGGACGGGAGGGAGCAAAGATACAGCGTTCAGTCTCTGGGAGACTTGAGAATTGCAAACTTTCCCAGAGCCAAGGGCCCTCTTCCTTCCCCCAGGCCCAACTGACCCTGAGGAAGCTGTCCAGGGGTCCCAGCTCCATAAGCTCCGTCAGCACCATGAGAGGCCGGCTCTTGGTGACCACGCCCTCCAGCCTCAGGATGTTGGGGTGCTGGAACTGGCCCAGCACTGCGGCCTGGCCTAGAAATGTCATCTGTAGGCTCTCAGTCCCTCCAGCCCATAGGGCCTGGATGGCCACTGCCTGCTCCCGCCGTCCCCGGGGCTGCAGCCGGCCCCGGCGCACTTCTCCAAAGGAGCCTGGAAGCACAGGTATAGGTTGGGAGGGTGGTCAAGGAAGAACCATGGGCTCATGGCTTCCTGATATGTTTAGAAGGGATCCTGCATGGAGGCCCATGGTGGTGGGTGGGACAAGGGAGTCCATCCCATGCCCTCCCTCTGCCCCTGCAGTACCTGCCCCAATGACCTCCTCGATCTTGACATACGCAGGGTCCACCTCCCGGGCAAATTCTCGGACAGCCTGGCAGGGGTCCTCATATGTGGAGGGGTCAATGTAGTACTTTACCCCAAGGCCTATAGGCATATGGAGTTTGTTGTGAGGGTGGTGCAAGGCCTGACTGCCCACACACCCCAGGCAGGCCCTCCCACTTCCAAAAAAGGTGCCAAGGGGCACCCCTCAACCTCGGGGGAACGCAGCCATGCCTGGTGTGCTCCCGGCCAGAGCCCCCAGCTCTTCGTCTGTGCATCCCTCAATCGACCCCCTCACCTGGGCTGCTATACTGCTGCAGTTGCTCTGTGTAGCCTGTCCCACGCCGCTTCCTGAGGGACAAATCAGAGTTCTGGAGTGACACTCACTCCCATTTCCTCCCTCTTCTAGCCTCACTCAGGCTGCTGATCAACCAGGGATCTATGGAGTGAGGGATGCCTGGTCCCTGCTTCCCACCTCCACATGGGCCCAGAGAGGGGGCCTGGATGGTGGGAGAGGGTGTCGGTGGGGTTTTCTGCAGTGGGCTTTGGGGCTGTTAGGACCTGGGGTTGTGCTGCAAAATGAGTGGTGTGGCAGGAGAGGCTCACCTCTGGAAGACAATAGCCAGCACGGTGATGGCTGCCAGCAAGAGGAAGGCCAAGGCCCCCAGGATGGACCCAATTACCAAGGAGAGTCTCTCTGGAAGCTGGGCAGACAGCTCACCTGAGGAACCAGTCACCCAGGATCACAGATGGGCAAGGCTGCACAAGAGCATGCACCCATATACACCCCCACCCACATACCCCTCACGCACCCACATACCCCCCATGTACCTCCCCACACACCCACGCAAAGACCTGAAGGTCAGCTGCTCAGCCACGAACACTCTCCTCACAGCCTCTGGTCTGGAGGGTGGTAGGCGATGGCCCCTGGGCCTCTTCTCACTACCCTCAGTGCCTCCTTCCCCATCCAGGCTTCCTCTCACCTTGAGGCAGTGTCTGGAAATAGACCTTGCCCCCGTAGGGGCCGTGGCCTGCAGCAGTCCGTGCCCGCACCTGGAAGCCATAGATGTGGCCGGGGCTCAGCTGTGTCACAGTGGCCATGTTGGTCTCGCTGGTCAGGGTGAAGGAGTGGGATTCATCTTCTGCCTGGGGGTGACAGCCACTCACTCCCTGCCGGCCCCCTCCCCAACCCCCATCCCTGCCTCTCCCACAATCCCTGTACCCCCTGCTACAGGGCTCCTTGGCACCTTTCCTACCCTCCCCACCTCTAGCCCCATGGTGGGGCACTGTGAGTTCCCATCAGCCCCGCTGGGCACCCCTTTCCTCCCGACCTGGTCACAGTAGCGGAGCTGATAGTCCAGGATATTCCCATTGGTCTGGTCTGGCTGTGGCCAGGACACTGTGATGCTGTTGGATGCTCGGCTCACCTGGTGCACAGCAGGGACTGCAGAGGGAACTGGGGGGGGGGGGGGGGGGGGGGGGGGGGGGGGGGGTCCATGGGGGGGGGGGGGGGGGGGGGGGGGGGGGTTCCAAGGAGGCTAGGGAAGGTGTTAGGCAGGTAAGGCCTTAGGTGGAAGGTGAGGCTCACCTGCATGGCTGGTGCTGACATTGATGGCTGCAGCCTGGGGAGGGTCGGGGCTAAGTTCTGACACCCCGTTGACAGCCTGCACCTCCAAGATGTAAGGAACATGTGCCCGGAGACCCCCGACTAACACTCGGCTCTCAGTCAGGCCCCTCTGACGGGGGTCAAAGTGCACCTCATCCCTGCAGCGGCGACAAGCGGCGGTCCCACTGCTCGGCTCCTGGTGGCCTCCACACTCCTTGCATACGACGTTGAAGAGCAGGTCCCCTCGCCCCCCAAGTTCCTGGGGCAGGCGCCAGTGCAACATGAGTGCTGAGCCTTGCACCTCGAACCATAGCTCCCGGGGGGCTGACGGAGGGCCTGTGAAGGCAGCAGGTGCAGCCAGGGAAGGGCCGCGATGGGAGGCAGTTGTGGGGTGGGGAAGATTGAGGAAGGAAGGAGGCAGGGGAGGAGACAGAGAGCATGGGTTGGGGACCAGAAAGCAGAGAAGGTAGGTGGGAGGAGACACAGGCGGTGGGCCAGGTTGGGAGTGAGGGTAGAGAGGGAAGGGTAGGGCAACATGGAGGAAACCAAGAACACAGGAGGAAAATAAGTCACTCAGATGCAACCAGCCCCCCGTGTTGCCCTCAGGTCCCCCTCTTCTAGCCCCACTCCAGTCCTGTTCCCACCCCTGTGGAAGGTGGGGGACTCACCAGTGCAGGGGGCC
Organism: Equus quagga; assembly: GCF_021613505.1. Classification (NCBI taxonomy): domain Eukaryota; kingdom Metazoa; phylum Chordata; class Mammalia; order Perissodactyla; family Equidae; genus Equus; species Equus quagga. The sequence continues at coordinate 120,384,642 of NC_060274.1, read as the reverse complement.
TCTGGGGGGTCAGAACTGGCCCTGTAGAAGCCCGAGAGGCAGGGGCAAACAGGGGCTGCAGGGTCGGGGGCATGGCTGCGGGCAGGGCACGGTGAGCAGGCAGCATTCCCAGCCAAGGCCTTGTAGGAGCCCCCGGGGCAGGCTGAGGAGTAGAGGAGGGTGTAGGCATCAGGCTCACTGTCTACCCTCTCCTGAGCCCCACACAGCTGCACAGAGGCGGCTTCCCAGCCTTCCATTCCATTCCCCAGGGTCGCTTCCTCCTTTCCTCCTGAGATCTAACCCCAACCCCTCTCTCCCCTCTTTCCCTCCCTCTCACAGAGATTACTTCTGCCATTTCGCTAGGTGGAATTGCATTTCCATTGATGGAAAAAATGAGGTGGGTGGGGGCTATGGGCAGGCCAAGCACTAGATGTAGGTGTCTGACTTGATTGCATAATCCCTCTGCTGAGGCCTCCTGCATCCTCCACCTAGCAGCAGAATCATTCTCCTTAGCCGGCATCCACTGCCTTCTCCCACCTGCATCCTAGTCACCCAGCCCTGGGATGATTCCTCCCTAATTAGATGGCAAAAGTGGACAAAGGACCCCATCCCATGATAACCCAGGAGTTTAACTCCTCTTGATCCCCATCACTTCTCAGGCCTGCAGCCCTAGGATCCTCAGGAATGGCTGCAGAAGTCTCCAGAAGGTTCTGGAAATTTCCGATGAGCAAATGAAAGCAAGTCTGTGTGTTTTAGGAAATAGATCTGGAGAAAACAGGAGTCCTTTCCTAAAATAGCTTATTCCTGAACTTTTGAGGACAAAACGTAGTTTGGAGTGTCTAGGAGAGGAACCTGAAGATTGGAGGCATATGGCGGCATCTGGGGCAAGTGTAAGGCAGCAGGGTCTCACCTTGGCAGGCTTTGTCTCCACGCATGGGCTGGTGCCCCGGCTGGCAGCGGCAGCCCCCAACAGCTACCATCCACTTGCCCTCCCCGTTGCAGTGCAGCCTGGGGGTGCTGACCCCTGCCTGGCCACCCCCTCCATCCTCCTCTGGCTCTGCATGAGCCACACAAGTGCCCACGGCTGCCACCAGGGAAGCCCCCCCGGCCCCACTGGCCTGCGTCTCAGGAAAAGAGGCGAAGGCACGGAGCACGGAGGGGCAGGCGTAGGAGAAGAGTTTGACCGCCACGAGGGCCAGGCAGGCCCCGGTGTCCTGGAAGGCCACGTAGAAGCCGCGCTGGGTGAGGGGGCCGAAGCTCCGCTCTTTGACGTTCAATTGCAGCCCAGCCCGCTGCCCGGAGCCACGAGGCCCCACAGTCCACGCGGAGGAGGCAGGGAAGCTCTCATCTGCTGCAATTGTGTCCACCTTGGTCCAGCGTTTGTGGTGCCAGGTGGCAATGCCATCGGAGCTATCGGGCTCCTCGGCCTGGCGGTAGTAGAGCGTGAAGGTCTCCCGGCAGGTGCCTCCGGCCACGCCCAGGCTGGAGCAGGCCCGCACAGAGAAGTGGAGTCGGATGTGTGCCCTCTGGGCCCCTCGACGCTCCACAAAGTGGGTTTGCAGCCAGTTGTCCTGCCCGGTGCCTGGACGGGCCCCTGCCACGTGGCATGCCTCGAAGGTCCGAGTCGGGCGTCGCTGGTCGTCCAGAACGCTCACTTCATCCCACTGCAGGGAGGGGGGGCGAGGACAGTGTTAGCTGCTCAGAGATTGGATGGTGCACTGCGGTGGTGGGCATAGCTGAGACTTAAAATTAACGACATACAAAGCAGGGTGAGGCTATCCCAAGCCCTGTTCCTCCAGAGGGAAGAGGGAAGGAGTCTTAGCCCATCAATCTCTACCCAGGGTTTCCTTCCTGAATTCTGCACTCTAGCAAGCAGGGAGGAGGAGGGGTGATGGGTTCAGAATGAAAGAGTGACACTCACTCCACCTGGCGGGTAGGTGAGCCAGCCAATCTCAGATGTCTCTCCAGTGGTGTCCAGCAATACCTCTGCCCAGAGATAAGAAGGGGCACGCAGTGGCCAAGCCTCTAGCCAGCACTGCTAACCCCCTCCCCATTCCTATGAGGAAAAAGGGATTTCCCTCCCTGGTCCATTTAATTAACCAGCAGGAGTACAGCTGTCTGTCAGGAGACTTTCTCTGAAACTCTCCCCATTCTCTTCTCCCATTTGATATCTTCACTCTTTTCTGCCTTTTCTGAATCTTTCCCATTTCCCACCTGAGCTGGGTCTCTACTGGCAATTGGGGGTTCTCTGGTCTCCCCTTCCTCTTACCTTCCAGCGCCAGAACTGAGGACACCAGGACCAGGCTGCACAGGCTGCACACCATGCCCACCACTCCGCTTCCTGACCAGGCAGCCCCCTCAGCAGCCATGGGACATCTTCAGGGCTCTCACCATTGCCCAGGCCACCACCCTGCTCCCAGGCGGGGCTGCTGCTTTGCAAGACTGGGGTCTGCAGCCAAGCTTGCTTCCTAGGAACAGAAGAGGGAGGTAACTGCATTGCTTCTCGGATGGCCCAGGCTCCAAAACCTGATGCTGTATCTCCTCCTACATTCTCAAACTGCCCCAGCAGCAACCACAGGGTGAGAGCCGGCAGAGCCCTGCCTTTCTCCTGATCTGTGCAAAGTCCACCATCTTGGACGGCCATGTGCAGAGTTGCTCCCTCCCTACTCCCTGTAGGTGACCCCATCTCTGAGCATTCATTTCTCATGGCCCTCCCTCTTATAACTCAGGGTAGTTAGTTCTGGGCCAATCTTACCCTTTTCTTCTGGGAGGAGCTATTCCAGTTCTCTCTCTTCATTTACTCTCTTCTCTTCCTCCTGACCTGTATTGGAAGCCAGAAGTTCTTCTCATTAAAAACAGGGGTTTAAAAGCTACTCCTTCCCTAGGGACACACAGATTCCCCCCCCAACACTTCCTGACCCCCATCAGACTTGGACACTCTAGACATTTCAGAGGCAGTGAAGCGAGAGGGACCACAGAAGGAGAGCTGTGGGGTATGATGGGAGGGAGCGTGTGAGAACAGATGCAGAAAGAACAGAGGCATAAAGATTCTGTCTGATAAATGAGCCAGTATAGAGAAGGGATGGACCTATGTAGGTTGGCATACCTACATTTTGTGAACAAAGATCCTCTCTGCATAACCAGCACATTTTTTCCGTGGCTTACAGAAAAATAAATGTACGTCTTAAATACATGAAAAGATGCTTCAAATCTGCTCATAATGAACAAAAGGCATGTTGAAACAGCAATGACATGCCATTCTGTCCTATGAGATTAGCAAGGCACTGGGTTAGAGAAGGTAGAGGAAATAGGCTCTCTTATATTCACTACACTGAGGAGTTCAAATTGGAATCTCCTCGGCAATGTCTCTTCAGCAGCTTCACTTCTAAGAATTTGTCCTTCAGGTACCGTACACTTGGATCCGTTTCCACAGATGATTGAACAAGAATATTCATTGCAGAATTGTTTGCAAGGGGAAAGACTGTAAACTAGCTGTTCACCCATAGGAAGAGGTTAAACAATTATAGCACAACGTTAAAAAGGAATATGGGCTACTGGTTCTGTGCCGATGTGAAAATACTTTCCAAGTGAAAGTAGTCCAGTGTAGAACAGTAGAAAGGATGCTCCTGATTGGTAACTCGAGAAGGACATACACATACAAATACATATGTATGTAAGGATTTTTATAAAGGATAGACAAACCTGGGGAGAAAGGGAGAGGGCCAGGACAGGGCTAGTACAAGGGAGACTTATGCTCACTGCATTCTCTTTGATTTTTGTATTTTTAAAATCTTGTATATACATTATCTTTTCAATTAAATCATTAATTAAGGTTTCCTTTAAATCTGTGCATAATAACTGGTTAGTAAAATGAATCAAAATAGTGTTTATACCTTTAAAATGCTTTCCGGGACTATGGAGTAAGCTACCCTCTTATATAAAACGTTCCCAAGCCCTTATAAACACACACTACAGCTCACACGCACATGGCCTGGAGGCACGGCCGCCTCCACTGTTGCAGGGAAGACAAACGGCTCAGGCCTTCCTTTGCTTGTGGGTCTAGAGATTGGTGGTGACCTATCTCTCTCCTGTGACTGAGTCTCAAAAATCTGTGAGTTGCATGGATAAGAGCAGTAGATTCCATTTATTTCCCTTGAGAAGAAAACAAGAAGCATATTGCTCAAAAGATAGGAAACTGAGAATTAAAAAGAAGCCAGTCGGAGGTTAGAACCTGGTTCCTCCTGGATATTTGTGGCCATGTGATGCACAGTGCTATCCAAAACTACATATTTCACAGTGAAGCTGAAATCGATTAAACTATATTTAACTTTGATGAATATGAAAATCATAATTTGATTCCTACTAATCTAATTTTTTCTGGTAATGCTAGCTATACTGTAAGATGAAGCCTTCAGTGTTATGTCTATGTGGTTATTGTGGAAGGACACTGTTTCTACACCTTTATGGGCTGCCGTGTAGTGGGTATCTGCCAGCTAGCCACTGAAATTTACCCTTCATGCCTCTGGAACCCTATTTGTGAAAGAGAATTCAACATATAGCATATGGAGGCAAGTAAGAAGCATTTCCAAATCATCACGTTGTGTATCTTAAACTTGCACAATGTTATATCTTAATTGTATCTCAATAAAGCTGGGGGAAAAAAAGAAGCATTTCCATTTGGCAAATTATTCCTAACAAACAGAGGTTGTTTGCAAATACTACCTCAAATGCTACTAGAATCATTTGCAGATTGAATAAATGCTTCAAAAAAGTACAGGGAGATTATGAAGTAAAAAGCACGGCCCCGTCACCAATGGCTATTTAAAAAGTATCCTGACATGCCAGCCCTGATGGCCTACTGGTTAAAGTTCACTGCTGTTACCACTTTAGTGGCCTGGGTTTGTTTCCCAGTCGCAGAACCACACCACCCATCTATCAGTTGCCATGTTGTGGTTCTCACATAGAACTAGGATATGCAATCATGCACTGAGGCTTTGGGGAGAAAGAAAAAAAAGAAAAAGAGGAAGACTGGCAACAGATGTTAGCTCAGGGCAAACCTTTCCAAAAAAAAAAAAAGAATTAAAAAAAATCCTGAAATAATTCATATTGTAGGTACACCCCAAATTCTCAATGGCTTAAAGAAGAGACACACTTGTCACACCAAAGCAGATCAAATTCTGTCCAGGGCTGGAGAATCTTTAGGAATGCTGTTATCAAGATCTAAAATGCCAGCAAAAAATCTTTAAACAATGAAGGCTATTATACCATTTTCCCAGCAGATATTCTTTAAAATAGCTTCTTTCAGTCAGAACATGGATGGATTCTGGAACCTGTACAAAGAAGAAACTATAAGAACTGTGTCTTCCTAAACTTACAGCTAGACAGCTAGTCATGGAGAGGGAAGAATAAATACTTTGGATACATCTCATTGAATTTTTTTGAAAAACAGCGAAACATGAGAAAGAGATGCACTGCAGATAATATCAGCTGTGCAATATGGAACATTCTAGAAGAGGACGAATGGAAAAGCATTTGCTCTGATGACCCACACTACAAGTAACACAGTGGCTTGTAGCTGCAGTGGAGTGTGCATACTCAGCCTTAGCATGCATCTTAGTGACAACATGAAGCTGGCCTCTCTCCAGAAAATCCAGAAAAAACAAAAACAGTTATGACACATGTTAAAGCCACTCAGCCTCTGTCATCAAGAGGAATCAGAAAGAAAAGAATAAAATGGAGACATTGCCTATGGATTGCCACTTCAGTAATTTTTTGAAATTTCACTAACAAAGATATTCACTAACAAGAAATGCTTGAGGACCTTCAAGTACCCAGAAGTGTACTCTTCTTATTTGATGAGGACAGCTTTTAGATTCGAATTCAGAAGATCGAAGGTTATAAACAGGTTTCCTCAGGAAAAAATTGTGGCTGAGTGAGACTAAGAAGTTAGGTCAGTTCTTGCTTATCAAACAAACCAGATCAATCCAACTTTTATTTTTTAATACATGAAGAGAATCTGAGTGTATCTCTATGGCTAGAATAAAAATAAAGAAAGAGGGAACTTTATGAAGATATGGAATAAATTGCTGTGAACTAATTCCTACTGCTGCAGATTCTTTTGAAACAAGTTTCAAAGGCAGAAATGTAAGTGACAAGAACACGGCTTTTCCATCCACATGCCTGGAATACGAAACAATCAGGACTTAGAACTTGATTTTCAAAGGTGCTTTCAATGGCTGAGGACTAGGACATCTTTCCACATTTGGTCCAGGGGAGCACTCTGGGAGCAGCCTCCCACTGTCACACGGAGGGGGACAGCAAGGCCAGGCCCCTGCTCTTCTTCCTCGTGGTCTGCTTCAGAATCCTCAAACTTCTCCAGCTCATGAAAGGAACTGGTCAGTGTTTAGAAATCCTCCAACCCACAAAAGAGCAGAAAATTTCTCTCAATCAGGAAAACATTCAAATTTCAGATGTGTATATGGTTTTAAAAATGTAAAACACCAGAAGCAGCAGAAATGTGGATGTGAAATGATAGCTCAGAAAATGAGACTGATTACACAAAGTTTCCTGTAACAAAAATTGCATTCTATGACTTCACATTTTTTTTTCTCAGCTCCTTTTCTGGATATATCACTTTATGTCTTTTTGATACTGTAGTGACACCACATCCACAAGTCTGCTACATTTCTTTGCTTTACAAAAATATAACAGTTTTATAGGCATCGGGACTGTATTTTGTTTTCAGAAACTGGCATAGATTAAAGATTTGTGGAATCTTACCCTCTAAATCATAGCTTATGAGTTCCGTTATGTATAAAAATGAAAGATTTAAAAATAAATTAAATGAGTAAATCTGTAAGAATTTAAAAAATTAACCGTGCTCAAATTAAAGTGTTAAACATGATAATCTTATGAACAAACCAAGCTGACAATATAGCTTTTGTGCCTCAATCCACAAAGTGAATTTTAAAAAATTTAAAAATGTAAGCCAAATAAGCTTGGAGGAAGACAGGCTGGGAGATATATCGGGCATTAAAATTGGTTCCTGTAGGAGGTAGAAGTGGAGGATGGTAGGTGGGGGGAATATTAAGTTTGTCTTACACATTCTTGATTGTTTTTCTTGTTACAATGAGCATATCCTAGTTTATAATTAAAATAAAATCCCATAATTAAAATCTAAACAAAAAATAGGAAAATATTTTCAAAACCTAGACCAGTAGAGCATATGTTTAAATTTTATCCCCCCTTCCCTTTTTCCCTCTAGGTTTCAAAATACCTAGAAATTTTCATGTATAAGAAGACAGCAGAGATAGAGAGGAAGTAGGAGCCGGGAATGAATGAGCAAAATAACCTTTTTCCTTTGATTTTGTTTAAGCTTCTCTCCCCAAGAAGTTCAAATTGTCCCACTGACAATATCGTGCTTCCCTTACATGGTGTTCAGCAAAGGACGGTGACTTCAAAGGGAAAAAGGGACCAGAGGAGGCTGTACATTCAGATCACACGACGAGTGGCATTGCTACAAACTGAGCCCAGACAGGAACATTCATTGAGGCAGAGCAGGCTGCAGGGGCCAGCGGGGCGAGGGAAAGTCTCAAAGGCAGAAGGTCAATGGTTTGATGTCTGGGGTGGTTGTTGAGCTGGTCCTCACACCTGTTAGCCACAGGGTCAGCGTGGGAGGGGTCAGCACCACAGGCTCAGTCCTCTGTCCTGTTCTGCAGCTGTTCAACACCCAGGAAATTCCTGTATAATCCTTGATCAGCTTAATGCTGCAGCCTCCACCCTTTAATCTCCACCTTGGATATGGTTTTAGGACCACTCTCTTCTAGCTCTGGCTGCCCGCCTTGAAAAGGATCCCATTGGCCTTTACAGTGGCTTCCAAAGCAGACAGTGAAGAGGCAGCTGTCCTCCAGTGCTTCTAGCCCCTTCTGCCCTGGCTGGAGAAGCCAATTTGTGGATAACCTAGCAGAGAACAGTCCTGTGTCCCCTGAGGCCTCCAGTCTCCGAGAATGTCCCCCAGAGCACGCAGATGCAGACAAATGAATATGCCTCCCACTCCCAGGCTGTGGAGCTGGGGGAGGCTTTTAAGATGCAGGCAGTGTCTGGGTCTAGCCAGACAGCCACTTAGAACGAGCTGCTCTGGCTGTGCACTGACCGGGGACATGTGTGGCTCTGGAAAAGGACATAAGGAAGGGCAGTGGGGCGGTCGGTAAATGTGCACGGGATGAGTAAGTGGATGATTGTGGAAGAAAGCCCATGAGTGCCAGGACCAGAGCCTATGAGAGCAAGTGTGAGACTGAGTAAGGGAGTGTGCATGAGGTGAGATAGGTGTGGAGCAGGATGGTGCACGCTGGAGGTATGTGTGTGTGAGAGCATGCAGAGCAGTGCCCATCCAGAGTGGTCCTCATGCTGGTGGCAGACACCCATGAGCCCTTCCCCTCCTCCCTCATCCTGGGTCTGTCTCTACCTCACCCTGAGTCAGGCTGTGAACTGCTCTCTGCCCTAGGAGTTGCTTCTGCAAAAACACCTGGGCTGGGAGAGGGAGGTAACAGGAAGTAGAGAAAGGGAAACCTGAGGCTTCCAGAACCCCTGGAACCCGTCCACCTAGAAGTAGAGCGGTGGGGACAAGGGGCCCAGGGCCCAGCTCAGGAGATGGTGATGAGCTCGGAGCGCAGCTGGGCCAGAGGAGGAAGGGTCCTGCCCTTCTCATGCTCAGCCCATCGCTGCCTGTTGCTCCCCAGCATTCTGGTGACAACAACGGTCATTGCCATCCATCTTCTTGCACCCTGTATGAACCAATAGAATCCAAAGGAGTCCTCCTCCCCAGGCCACTAGGTAGGTACATGGGAGACCCCACCCTAACCTTCCCGGGACAAAAAAGGCCCAGTGCCCTGAAAGAGCCAAGTGGCCCCCCTGAACAGCACCCAGCAATTCTCCATCTGCCAGTGTCTTATTACTTGGACAGCTTCCATGGACTGCCAACAGTCCCACAGCTCCTTTCCCACTGAAGCAGCATGTCCCCTTCCAGAGCCTGAGTCAAGTTCCCCTGGCGGGGAGGGCCCAGGTTAACTGACTGGGAACAGGCCCAGCCGCTTCTCTCCGTGGGCAGTGCCAGGGACATTACAACATCGGCTATGCTGGATCTATGCCAGGTCCCCCAGGGATGGGAGGAGAGAGAGTGCCAGACAGCCAAGATTGGTGGGTGGGGTTGTGGGACAGGCAGGGCCAAGCACCCAGATGTACAGAGACGACGAGCCGGGGCCGCAGCAAGCAGTAGACTTCGGTTGCAACTCGGAGGTTGTGGCTGGGGAGCACGAGCCAAGCCTTCACTCCACACCAAGGCTTACGTGTGGTGATGGCCGTGGGGGAGCAGGATAGGCTGCAGGGAGCTGGGGGGAGGTGTGGGATCGACCTCTTAGCTCCTCCCAGCTCCACCGGGATTGGAGAGATGCCATTGGGTCAGAGGGGTGGGCAACCTCTTCAGAAGGCTGGTAGCCCAGCCTCTGCGAGGACCCCTGTATTAGGATCCCCTACCTATATCAGTGCCAGACGAGTGCCTCAGCAAACACAGTGGGGGATCGCAGCAGCAAGAGTAACGGGGGTGTCAATGACGGCCAGTCAAGGGGGTGGGGTGGGGGAGCCAGGTGGGCCAGTTCCTCGCCCCTCAGGAACCCCGCTCTCGCCTTGGGGAGGGATACTGAGGATGTGCAAAGGCCCGGTCTGGAGGGCTCCTCTACTTTGGCAAACCTAATCCTTCCGTCCCCAGGCACACCGCCCCCATCCTTCAACACCGCCTGCGACCCCGCGGCTCACCTTCCCGCCGGCCGCAGGCTCCGCAGGTCTCGCCCCCCGAGGCCCCGCGCTCGCCCAGCGCCGCCCGCGTCTCCGTTCGGGTGCGGGGACCCAGCTCCCCGCGGCCCGTCCGCTGGGCGCCGTGCGTCTCCGGCGTTCCGGGGCGGCCGGGGGGCGGTGGCTGGCGGCAGGGGCTGCTCCGGAGGCGGGGCGCCGGGGGATCGCGCGGGGCCCGCGTCGCGCTCGCCGTCGCCGCGCCCGGTCGCGGGGCCAGCCGCCCGCTGCTCTGCTCCGGAGAGGCGGCTGGAGCGAGCGCCGCCCGGCCCGCCCCCTCCGCGTCCCTCCCAGCCCGGCCCGGCCCGCCCCTCTCCGGGCCCCGTGGCCGCCCTCCCTCTCCCCTCTTCCGGGGAGCCGAGCCCGCCCTCCCAGCCTGGGCGGCGATGCGCGGCGCCCGCTCTGCGGCCCCGGCGCGCGAGGGAGAGCGAAGTGGGGGCGCGGGGCTCGCCCTGGGCCCGCCTGTGCGCTGGGCCGGGGGCGGAGGGACGTGGGCAGGGAGGCTGGCACGCGTGAGGGGCCCGGAGGAGGCGGGAATCCGAACGCCAGGAGACTTGTTTAAAACCCCCGGGGCGGGCGCGGGCTCGGGCCCCTGGGAGGGAAGCGCACCTGGCGGGCGGGCGGCCGATGCCCAGGGCAGGGCAGGGCAGGGCAGCAGCCGGCCCAAACACCCGCGCCCTCTCGCCGTCCTGCTTTTCTGCTTCAACTCTAGGAACTAAAACAGTGGGTTTTAGTTCCTACTCAGGTTTGAATTAAGGTGGGCGTGAGCTGAGGAAAAGAGAAAGAAGCAAAAGAAGGGGGCGGAGGGAAAGACAAACTGAGAGATCTCGGAGGGTACGGGGGTGGTGGAAGTGGTTAGAAAGCACGGGAGGGGGGCGTCTGGGTATCTGAGTACCTCTGATCTAGCCTTAAACTCCTCTCTGGCTTCGTGACCCTGGATCTTGGTCAGCGTTGGGGCTTCTGACTCCACCCTCCCAAAGGGCATGGAAGCCTGGGTCTGAACGGGGAGGCCTGATGTCCGTGTCTGGCTTTTGCATGGCCTCGGCTACTCGCTGCATCTCTGGGTGCCTTCTCCCTTGCCCCCTCCCCAGAGAACTTCCCACAGGGATGAGAGGCGATGGAGGGTACTCGCAGCGGGTGCTTGGAAGGAGGGGCTGAGGAAAGGAGGGGGCGCTCCGCGGAAAGATGTTTCCGCCCACCCCTAGCCTCTTTTCAAACCGAGGGCAGGATTTGGGGTCTATTGTTCAGGGCCTGCAGCGCCGATGGGGGCCTTCCCACAAAGTGTTGCTACCACCTTCTGGTTCTTACAAGAATACAGGCATCTGGTGGAATTCCCTCTGGCCCTTTGCCCCCTCCCCATATCACCCTGTCCCATAGTATTCTACTTTCTTCTTTTATCCAAGACATGTTTATTAAAGCACTAGCTGCAAATGAGCTGATAAAACTGGTACTTAAGGAGCTTTCAGAAACCAAGGAAAATTGTGAAAGAGATCTATGAGCCAACAAGCACGCTAACCAAAACAATGAAACTCATTAGGAGGCACCTGGGAGAAACAAACAAGCTTTAATGAATTGGCTGCATGAGTGATAGAAGCAAAGAAAAGGGAGGCTGAACTAGTTCCCACTTGGCGAGGGGGTTGTTCACGTCCAATATCTGGAGTCAGTTAATAAGCCTAATGATGTTGAATGAGTCTGCACTGGGACGTAATAAATCCGCTTGCACTGGTGAGTCTAGCTACATATTGTTTCTTCCTGTTGCTGTGAAACTCGAAAATTGGAAGTGTTTCAGAATGAGTAAATAAAAAGTAATAGTATTTAAATTTGTTTGGTGCTAAAGAGCAGGACCTAGTAAAGTTGGTGGCTCACAGAATTCATTATCTTGGGGCACAGCCATCTAAATGTAGATTTGGAGCCAAAAGTTGCTCCTGAGTAGAAAAGTCCAGGTGGTTTGGGATGGTTCTTTGATTCGATCGGCCTCTTTTTTTTTCCCCCTGTTTTTGCCTCCTGCTTGGGCTTTCTTCTCTTCAGCATCTATCACTCCCCAAGGGTGCGCAGTTTTCTTCTGCCTTATTTCCCTTTAGAATGGCTAGTGCAAGATGATGTTATTATAAACAAAGAGCTTTACAAGTAATTTCAGTGATAAGACTTCTAGTAAAAAGCAATAAAGGAATTGGCTGAGCCCCCAGATCTCTGATTCAAGACATTAGTTATAGCTCCAGATGTACAACCTGACGGGGTCCAAGGCCCTTCTCTGAACTGTCTGCAGGGCCTGTGGCCTCTGGGTGCATCTTACTTCCCCAAAACTGGAGTCTGGTCTCCAAATAGTTTAACCAATAAAAGTGTCAAATGCCCATGTATACAATGAAACTTTTTCATTTTTTCTTTCTGTTCAGAAACTTCTAGAGTGTGCCAGGGTTCTTCTGTAATACTGGTTTATTTAAAAGACAAAATTAGTTTGCAACTGATTTGTAGCCCAGTGGTGATTGGTAGCCTGGATGGTCCCTGAGTGATCTTCAGTTTCCCCAGGAGAGTCTTACACTTGGACATTACTGTAACCAAGCAATAATAAAAAGACATTCCAAGGTATTAGTGCACGGAGAGAAAGAGGAGGGCTCTTCTCTCATAACAGAATGTTTTGTCAGTTAGAGATTAACTTCAGCTGCTTGTACCAGAAAAGTTGGACAGCAGTGGTGTAAACAAATTGAGCAATCCGGGAATGCCATGGAAGCCCCAGGTCAATAAGACTTGGGTTTCTGCCCTGCCTCTTTAGGGTGAAGACTTGTTCTCAGGTTCTCAGCATGTCAGCCAGAGCACCAGTTATAATGTCCATTAGTTTCAGCCAAGAAAAAGAAGATGGACATGGAATAAAGGGCATAGCTTCAGCTGAGTTAGCACCCTTTAAGAACTTTCTGGAAGCCCCATCCAGAGATTTCTTATATATTATAAGCCAAGACTGTGTCACATGACCACCTTTACCTGGAAGGGATGGGGAAATGGATGCTGCACAAATAAAATTGAAGT